>NC_048577.1:56659200-56666700 GCF_013265735.2 Oncorhynchus mykiss
CACTATGGTTAGCGTTACTATGTGATCCTAGCTACAGCAGTAGTTAAGGATAGTTTCCATTCTTGTGACCAGGGAAAACTCTGGTGCCTAGCTACTGTGTATGCCTGTAGAGTAGTCAGACTGGCTACTTAGATTAAAACTCTGGTACCTAGCTACTGTGTAGGCCTGTAGAGTAGTCAGACTGGCTACTTAGATTAAAACTCTGCTTCCTAGCTACTGTGTAGGCCTGTAGAGGAGTCAGACTGGCTACTTAGATTAAAACTCTGCTTCCTAGCTACTGTGTAGGCCTGTAGAGGAGTCAGACTGGCTACTTAGATTAAAACTCTGCTTCCTAGCTACTGTGTAGGTCTGTAGAGGAGTCAGACTGGCTACTTAGATTAAAACTCTGGTTCCTAGCTACTGTGTAGGTCTGTAGAGGAGTCAGACTGGCTACTTAGATTAAAACTCTGCTTCCTAGCTACTGTGTAGGTCTGTAGAGGAGTCAGACTGGCTACTTAGATTAAAACTATGGTTCCTAGCTACTGTGTAGGTCTGTAGAGGAGTCAGACTGGCTACTTAGATTAAAACTCTGGTTCCTAGCTACTGTGTAGGCCTGTAGAGGAGTCAGACTGGCTACTTAGATTAAAACTCTGGTTCCTAGCTACTGTGTAGGTCTGTAGAGGAGTCAGACTGGCTACTTAGATTAAAACTCTGGTTCCTAGCTACTGTGTAGGTCTGTAGAGGAGTCAGACTGGCTACTTAGATTAAAACTCTGGTGCCTAGCTACTGTGTAGGTCTGTAGAGGAGTCAGACTGGCTACTTAGATTAAAACTATGGTTCCTAGCTACTGTGTAGGTCTGTAGAGGAGTCAGACTGGCTACTTAGATTAAAACTCTGGTTCCTAGCTACTGTGTAGGCCTGTAGAGGAGTCAGACTGGCTACTTAGATTAAAACTCTGGTTCCTAGCTACTGTGTAGGTCTGTAGAGGAGTCAGACTGGCTACTTAGATTAAAACTCTGGTTCCTAGCTACTGTGTAGGCCTGTAGAGGAGTCAGACTGGCTACTTAGATTAAAACTCTGGTTCCTAGCTACTGTGTAGGCCTGTAGAGGAGTCAGACTGGCTACTTAGATTAAAACTCTGGTTCCTAGCTACTGTGTAGGCCTGTAGAGGAGTCAGACTGGCTACTTAGATTAAAACTCTGGTTCCTAGCTACTGTGTAGGCCTGTAGAGGAGTCAGACTGGACATTTATATTTACCTCTAGTCAACAGTAGTATATTGTGTATTCACTATACAGTATACAGCTTAGTTGAGTTTATTTGCAGGAACTACACAGAAAACACAGAATCTCCAGGGAGTCCCCCAAAACACACACACACACACTTCAAAACCCTTTCTGAAAACAAGCAAACTGCAAAGCACAATAATTCACCAGAAAGACTCCTATTTAGAGGCTGGATCCTAGTCTTCCCCTAACAAGGAGTCCCATAAATAATTCCCTTTAGCTTAGTGGTTCTGTGCTGGGCCAGTGGTGGAGAGGAACACACACAGACAGACGGACGGACGGACGGACGGGCAGGCAGACAGGCAGGCAGGCAGGCAGGCAGGCAGGCAGGCAGGCAGGCAGGCAGACAGACAGACAGACAGACAGACAGACAAGCAGGCAGACAGACAGGCAGGCAGGCAGGCAGACAGACAGGCAGGCAGGCAGGCAGACAGACAGACAGACAGGCAGGCAGGCAGACAGACAGACAGACAGACAGACAGACAGACAGACAGACAGACAGACAGACAGACAGACAGACAAACACTGAACACACAGCTGTCAGAGGTAACCTAATCATCCTCATAGATGAGTTGTTAAAGCTCTTGTCCAACAGACGGACAGAACAATCTCAAGCCCTCTGTCTGTTACTTGTCCTTCATTCAGTCCTTTCAATCCCACTACATGAACTGAGTGAAAACCCTGATACAGGCATGTACCATGTAGACTGGTTTGAAAGGGACTCAGCAAAGAGGCCCTTTACATGAAATTGGAAGTTCAGTATGTTACAAAATAATGTTTGATGGTTCCCCATCCAGACATGAGTTGGTGGCTAAAGTTAGTTACATTTTGTAGTGGCTTTTTTCAAGAAAACCCAACAATGGATTCCAGTTTCTCCTGGCCCATAGACTAAGTAACAATGTGAGGAACCATCTAAGATTAAGTTGTAAAATAATGAACTTCCCCTTTAATGTAAATGGCCGTTGCTGAGTTCTGGACCTCTAAAACCTGTCTTCAGACTGTCTGTTAGATCCCCATGCAGCCCAGTGAACAGCTATGTGGAATAACAGAGACCATTCTATCTGACAGGAGATTACTGCTACACTCAGACAGTTTGCTGGCTCAGCACTCGCCTCCCTACCTCTCTGAACCCAAGATTAAGAAACCAATACCAGTCTGGCTCTACAACACCCTGCCAGCTTCCTCTCTATACCTCTCTGTCTGCCTATCTATCTGTCTGACTCTCTGCCTGTCTATCTGACTCTTTCTGACTCTATCTGTCTATCTGTCTGGCTCTCGGTCTGTCGATCTGTCTGTCTATCTGACTCTCTGTCTGCCTATCTGTCTATCTGTCCGACTCTCTGTCTGTCTATCTGACTCTTTCTGACTCTATCTGTCTATCTGTCTGGCTCTCTGTCTGTCTATCTGTCTGACTCTCTGTCTGTCTATCTGTCTGACTCTCTGTCTGTCTATCTGTCTGTCTATCTGTCTTTCTATATCTGTCTGTCTGTCTGTCTGTCTGTCTGTCTGTCTGTCTGTCTGTCTGTCTGTCTATCTGTCTCTCTGTCTGACTCTCTGTCTGTCTATCTGTCTTTCTATATCTGTCTGTCTGTCTGTCTGTCTGTCTATCTGTCTCTCTGTCTGACTCTATCTGTCTGTCTATATGTCTGTCTGTCTGACTGACTGTCTGACTCTCTGTCTGTCTATCTGTCTCTCTGTCTGACTCTCTGTCTGTCTATCTGTCTTTCAATTCAATTCAATTCAAGGGCTTTATTGGCATGGGAAACATGTGTTAACATTGCCAAAGCAAGTGATATATATCTATATCTATATCTGTCTGTCTGTCTGTCTGTCTGTCTGTCTGTCTGTCTGTCTGTCTGTCTGTCTGTCTGTCTGTCTGTCTGTCTGACTCTCTGTATTTCTATCTGACTATGTCTGTCTATCTGTCTCTCTATACCTCTTTGTCTGTCTATCTGTCTCTATGTCTGACTCAATTCAATTCAATTCAAGGGCTTTATTGGCATGGGAAACATGAGTTAACATTGCCAAAGCAAGTGAGGTAGATAATATATAAAGTGAAATAAACAATAAAAATTAACAGTAAACATTACACATACAGAAGTTTCAAAACAATAAAGACATTACAAATGTCATATTATATATATATACAGTGTTTTAACAATGTACAAATGGTTAAAGGACACAAGATAAAATAAATAAGCATAAATATGGGTTGTATTTACAATGGTGTGTGTTCTTCACTGGTTGCCCTTTTCTCGTGGCAACAGGTCACAAATCTTGCTGCTGTGATGGCACACTGTGGAATTTCACCCAGTAGATATGGGAGTTTATCAAACTTTTTTTTTGACTCTGTCTGTCTGTCTCTCACTCTCTCACTCTCTCTCTTTCTCTCTCCCTTCCCTCTCTCTCTCAATTCAATTCAATTCAATGGCTTTATTGGCATGGGAAACATGTGTTAACATTTCCAAATCAAGTGAGGTAGATAATATATACAGTGAATATAAACAATAATGTACAAATGGTTAAGGTATACAAGGGAAAATAAATTAGCATAAATATGGGTTGTATTTACAATGGTGTTTGTTCTTCACTGGTTGCCCTTTTCTCGTGGCAACAGGTCACAAATATTGCTGCTGTGATGGCACACTGTGGAATTTCACCCAGTAGATATGGGAGTTTATCAAAATTGGATTTGTTTTCGAATTCTTTGTGGATCTGTGTAATCTGAGGGAAATATGTCTCTCTAATATGGTCATACATTGGGCAGGAGGTTAGGAAGTGCAGCTCAGTTTCCACCTCATTTTGTGGGCAGTGAGCACATAGCCTGTCTTCTCTTGAGAGCCATGTCTGCCTACGGCGGCCTTTCTCAATAGCAAGGCTATGCTCACTGAGTCTGTACATAGTCAAAGCTTTCCTTAATTTTGGGTCAGTCACAGTGGTCAGGTATTCTGCCGCTGTGTCCTCTCTGTGTAGGGCCAAATAGCATTCTAGTTTGCTCTGTTTTTTTGTAAATTCTTTCCAATGTGTCAAGTAATTATCTTTTTGTTTTCTCATGATTTGGTTGGGTCTAATTGTGCTGATGTCCTGGGGCTCTGTAGGGTGTGTTTGTGTTTGTGGTCCTGGTGACTAGACCTTTTTTGGAACACCATTATTTTGGTCTTACTGAGATTTACTGTCAGGGCCCAGGTCTGACAGAATAAGGTCTAGGTGCTGCTGTAGGCCCTCCTTGGTTGGTGACAGAAGCACCAGATCATCAGCAAACAGCAGACATTTGACTTCGGATTCTATAGGGTGAGGCCGGGTGCTGCAGACTTTTCTAGTGCCCGCGCCAATTCGTTAATATAGATGTTGAAGAGGGTGGGGCTTAAGCTGCATCCCTGTCTCACCCCACGACCCTGGGTGAAGAAATGTGTGTGTTTTTTGCCAATTTTAACCGCACACTTGTTGTTTGTGTACATGGATTTTATAATGTCGTATGTTTTACCCCCAACACCACTTTCCATCAATTTGTATAGCAGACCCTCATGCCAAATTGAGTCGAAGGCTTTTTTGAAATCAACAAAGCATGAGAAGACTTTGCCTTTGTTTTGGTTTGTTTGGTTGTCAATTAGGGTGTGCAGGGTGAATACATGGTCTGTTGTACGGTAATTTAGTAAAAAGCCAATTTGACATTTGCTCAGTACATTGTTTTCATTGAGGAAATGTATGAGTCTGCTGTTAATGATAATGCAGATGATTTTCCCAAGGTTACTGTTGACGCATATTCCACGGTAGTTATTGGGGTCAAATTTGTCTCCACTTTTGTGGATCGGGGTGATCAGTCCTTGGTTCCAAATATTGGGGAAGATGCCAGAGCTAAGGATGATGTTAAAGAGTTTTAGTATAGCCAATTGGAATTTGTTGTCTGTATGTTTGATCATTTCATTGAGGATACCATCAACACCACAGGCCTTTTTGGGTTGGAGGGTTTTTATTTTGTCCTGTAACTCATTGGAGAATCCAGTGGGTTCTGGTAGTCTTTAATAGTTGATTCTAAGATCTGTATTTGATCATGTATATGTTTTTGCTCTTTATTCTTTGTTATAGAGCCAAAAAGATTGGAGAAGTGGTTTACCCATACATCTCCATTTTGGATAGATAATTCTTCGTGTTGTTGTTTGTTTAGTGTTTTCCAATTTTCCCAGAAGTGGTTAGAGTCTATGGATTCTTCAATTACATTGAGCTGATTTCTGACATGCTGTTCCTTCTTTTTCCGTAGTGTATTTCTGTATTGTTTTAGTGATTCACCATAGTGAAGGCGTAAACTCAGGTTTTCCGGGTCTCTATGTTTTTGGTTGGACAGGTTTCTCAATTTCCTTCTTAGTTTTTTGCATTCTTCATCAAACCATTTGTCATTGTTGTTCATTTTCTTCGGTTTTCTATTTGAGATTTTTAGATTTGATAGGGAAGCTGAGAGGTCAAATATACTGTTATACTGTTTTCTACTGCCAAGTTTACACCTTCACTATTACTCTCTCTCTCTCTCTTTCAACTTCCTCTCTCTCGCCCCCCCTCCACCCCACACACACTGTCCCCCTCTCCCCTTCCCATGCTCCCCTGCTGCCATCTAAAAGCCTGCGTTTTCCTCTCTCCCCTCTCCCCTCTCCCCTTCCCATGCTCCCCTGCTGCCATCTAAAACCGTGTGTTTTCCTCTCTCCCCAGCCAATAACATTTGTTTCTACGGCGAGTGCTCCTACTACTGCTCTACTGAGCATGCTCTGTGTGGGAAGCCAGACCAGATCGAGGGTTCTCTGGCTGCCTTCCTGCCAGACCTGGCCCTGGCCAAACGCAAGACCTGGAGGAACCCTTGGAGACGATCCTACCACAAACGCAAGAAAGCAGAGTAAGAGACAGACACTCTTTCCACAAATGCAAGAACATGCATATACCCTTATAGAGAACAAGAAAGCAGAGTAAAACACACAGCCTTTACCCTTTAAGAGAACAAGGAAGCAGAGTAAAACACAGCCTTTACCCTTTAAGAGAACAAGGAAGCAGAGTAAAACACACAGCCTTTACCCTTTAAGAGAACAAGGAAGCAGAGTAAAACATACAGCCTTTACCCTTTAAGAGAACAAGGAAGCAGAGTAAAACACACAGCCTTTACCCTTATAGAGAACAAGGAAGCAGAGTAAAACACAGCCTTTACCCTTTAAGAGAACAAGGAAGCAGAGTAAAACACACAGCCTTTACCCTTTAAGAGAACAAGGAAGCAGAGTAAAACATACAGCCTTTACCCTTTAAGAGAACAGGGAAGCAGAGTAAAACACACAGCCTTTACCCTTATAGAGAACAAGGAAGCAGAGTAAAACACAGCCTTTACCCTTTAAGAGAACAAGGAAGCAGAGTAAAACACAGCCTTTACCCTCATAGAGAACAAGGAAGCAGAGTAAAACACACAGCCTTTACCCTTTAAGAGAACAAGGAAGCAGAGTAAAACACGCAGCCTTCCATAACTGTGTATCCTTAATATATAAGGTCACCTCACACCCCCTGATTACCCAGAGTTCACTGGGGTTCACCAGATGACACCTCATTACAGAAGGTGCCATGGCATGCCTTATCAGGAAGTGACTCAGCAGGAACAGCCAGTACTCTAAGGAAAACACATTCTCCAGATCCCCACCTCTGATAAAAATAGGTAGATTGGTGTTGCAGGAGAAGTAGCATGGTGTTGCAGGAGAAGTAGCAGCTCATTATAAACTGAGTTAGTTGCCCCGGGAGACAGGGTCTTCTCTCACTTCCATGTTCCTGTGTTCTTTGATTACATCAACAGAGTGCAAAGAGAGAACATGGAATGACTCCATCTACTTTCTTTAATACTTTCACTGTCTCTCTATCTGTCCATCTCTGCCTTTCACTGTGTCACTGTGACTTCATCTCTTTCACTTGATTTGTCACTGTGACTTTCTCACTCATACTCTCCTTTTTTACTTCTCACACCTTGTCTCCTCCCCTTCTCTCTCTCTTTCACTTTCCCCTCTCCCTCCCCTCTCTCAACCTCTCTCTACCCTTCTCTCTCTTTCACTTTCCCCTCTCCCTCCCCTCTCTCAACCTCTCTCTACCCCTCTCTCTCTTTCACTTTCCCCTCTCTCTCCCCTCTCTCAACCTCTCTCTACCCTTCTCTCTCTCTTTCACTTTCCCCTCTCTCTCCCCTCTCTCAACCTCTCTCTACCCCTCTCTCTCTTTCACTTTCCC
>NC_048577.1:56671700-56686700 GCF_013265735.2 Oncorhynchus mykiss
TGCCCTTGCCCTCGTCCATTAATATTAGATATCATTCAATCTTTCCATTTCTTTTCATCAAAGCCTTCCATCAAAATGTGTCACTCGTTCATGGTTGGCACTTAAGATAATTGCTGCCCCATTTATTCAGAAATTCTGCATTTTTGACTGAGGAACTTCTAAATCAATGCTTTGCTGGAATGGCTGGAATGAAAACATGCTGCGTGGTTTACTAGGACATGTTTTTCAAGGACATGAGAATAGCCTTTACAGGAAGTTGTGATAGATGATGACAGTGTGACCGACATGGCTGAAACGTTTGTTTTTGCTTAGATCTCTGGTCTCTTCTGGTCTCAGAGATCTCACGTTAGCTGAGCCTATCTGTTCTGGTCTCAGAGATCTCACGTTAGCTGAGCCTACCTGTTCTGGTCTCAGAGATCTCACGTTAGCTGAGCCTACCTGTTCTGGTCTCAGAGATCTCACGTTAGCTGAGCCTATCTGTTCTGGTCTCAGAGATCTCACGTTAGCTGAGCCTATCTGTTCTGGTCTCAGAGATCTCACTTTAGCTGAGCCTATCTGTTCTGGTCTCAGAGATCTCACGTTAGCTGAGCCTATCTGTTCTGGTCTCAGAGATCTCACGTTAGCTGAGCCTATCTGTTCTGGTCTCAGAGATCTCACGTTAGCTGAGCCTACCTGTTCTGGTCTCAGAGATCTCACGTTAGCTGAGCCTATCTGTTCTGGTCTCAGAGATCTCACGTTAGCTGAGCCTATCTGTTCTGGTCTCAGAGATCTCACGTTAGCTGAGCCTATCTGTTCTGGTCTCAGAGATCTCACGTTAGCTGAGCCTATCTGTTCTGGTCTCAGAGATCTCACGTTAGCTGAGCCTATCTGTTCTGGTCTCAGAGATCTCACGTTAGCTGAGCCTACCTGTTCTGGTCTCAGAGATCTCACGTTAGCTGAGCCTATCTGTTCTGGTCTCAGAGATCTCACGTTAGCTGAGCCTATCTGTTCTGGTCTCAGAGATCTCACGTTAGCTGAGCCTATCTGTTCTGGTCTCAGAGATCTCACGTTAGCTGAGCCTATCTGTTCTGGTCTCAGAGATCTCACGTTAGCTGAGCCTATCTGTTCTGGTCTCAGAGATCTCACGTTAGCTGAGCCTACTTGTTCTGGTCTCAGAGATCTCACGTTAGCTGAGCCTATCTGTTCTGGTCTCAGCTGGCATGGCAGTCCTGGCTTACAGGATGTGGATACAAAGGGTACCTCCCAAATGACATCCTAACTCCATAGGGCTCTGGTCAAAAGTAGTGCACTATATATGGAATAGGGTGCGATTTGGGATTCATACATATAATAATAATACAGGACTATGTAAATACTGCCATGAGAGAATATCAATCTGACACTATTCATTTAATAGGCCTTCGAGGTCTTGGTAAAAATCCCCATGTATCTGCATATCAACAAATGAGAGATTTTTGCTGTTTTTCCCCCAAAATACATGATCTCTTTGCTTTATCCCCACGTGAGATTATTTTATTACCAACAATATCTCACCAGTTTTGTTCACACTTCACGCAGCCTCAAGTTGACGTCAGTAACAGCGAAATGATTATTTGGGAGAAATAGTCTAGTCTCTATCCATGTGGATGTAAAGATAGGTTGGAACTGTGACTACAGTGTATACCAGTATACAAGTCAGATGCACTACCCCGTTGTCATGCCATTCATCTTTTATACCAACTAAAGTTACCATTACAACACCAAACAAATGTCAAATGCAGTTTTCTGTTACAATCCAGGCTACACAGTCACGCACAATGTTCCTGTTGTATTGTTCAACGCTTTTCCAAATGAAAAGGATTTATTGACGTGTCATGACATTTAAACATGGATGTGGAAATAAGGTTTTTCTCTTTTTGAAACATTTCTCTTTATGTTTTGGTACTAATTATGTTTTGGTACTAATTATGTTTTGGTACTAATTATGTTTTGGTACTAATTATGTTTTGGTACTAATTATACTTTGGTACTATTTACTGTCCATTTTATGATCTGAAAAAGGTGTCTTTGATTGCTGGAAGCGTTGAGCTCTATACAGGCGTTCTATATTCCACCAATAGCCCCTAGAATCTGGCTACGTATGGCTAACCTGGTGCCTGTGGAATGTTGGGTATACTGAATGTTTCAGGTGGCCATATGAACAGGACTACAACTACATAGAGGTCACACTACAGCCTGTGTGACCTGGATCCTCAGACTAAGTTGAAAGAGTTAACATTATACATTTACGTTTGAGTCATTTAGCAGACGCTCTTATCCAGAGTGACTTACAGTAGTGAGTGCATACATTTTTGTACTGGTCCTCCGTGGGAATCGAACCCACAACCCTGGAGTTGCTCTACCAACTCAGCCTTCTCCTCCCTTCATACAGCAGCAGTTAAAGGGTTAACTCAGCCCTGGGCGTTGTACTTGCGATTTTCATATTGTCAGTGTAAATATCTATAAATATATTGGAAGACCTAAGAGGCTGCAGTGCCGCAGCGATACGCTTCTGCTCTGTTTTCTCCTATTGCATTGTTGCTGTGAACATCTGTTAGCTAAATGATAAAGGTGTGCAATAAAAAAATTACAACAAAGAGTGTGTGTGTGTGTGTGTGTGTGTGTGTGTGTGTGTGTGTGTGTGTGTGTGTGTGTGTGTGTGTGTGTGTGTGTGTGTGTGCGTGCGTGCGTGCGTGCGTGCGTGTGTGTGTTTGCATCCGTCAGTCTGAGTGCATGAGTGTTTGTGTTTGAGTGTGTGTGTGCATGAGTGTATGTGTATCTATCCTTGGAAGGGGGTTAGAATATGAAATAAGAATTAAAGAGATATTTCAACATCTGGCTAGAGGATCAATGCTTGGCCTGAATAAAGAGAGAGAGGGAGGTCGGTTGTGAATATGCTGCCAGCCATCCACACAGACCGTCTGGAGGTACTGAATGAGTATTATATGTGAAGTATCCTGACCCCTGAAGTCTTCAGCTGCACTCTGACCCCTGACGTCTTCAGCTGCACTCTGACTCCCTGCGACTCAACCCAGCTTTCCCCCTTAAACTGATACCTCAGCAGCCTCCTGCAGAATCACACATAGGACACTTACACACAGTCTCTCTCACACACACACACACACAAAGACTTAGACACATTCTTACACACACTCTCATACACACACACACTCTCTCATACACACACACAGACTTAGACACACAGTCACACACTCTCTCTCTCTTACACGCAGACACACCCTCTCTCTCACACACACAGTCACACAGTAATCTGAAGACTGCAGTGTAATCTTTTCGCTGAGTGTTAATCTCTAAGCTTCTCTCCTTAAAGGTATTATCAGCATCATCTTGTTCTTCCGGGAACTTGGAGCTCCTCTACCTACAGCTGTTTGGATCACTGGCTGATCAACTTGTACTTTCAGCAACAGCAGCTGTTGTGCAATGGCACAACCCCAATACTCATGGTTCAATAGAGGGTTTAGGATGATAATGCATTTGGCCACTAGAAGGAGAAAAGCAGTAGTCTTTCTGGTTGATTTTACTGGCTTGAAGCATATATGCATAATCAACACCCTATAATTTCTCCCTGTCCCCATCGCAGACCATCCTTCACCAACCCTCATCTGGCTATGATCACACAAAATAGGTAGTACGCTATCAATGCCCTCTACAAGGTCCTGAAACCTAAAGATTAGATATTGTCATCATGTCCTATCATGAACAGGATATCACTTATGATGTGAATGTCTACTCTGATGTCATGTCTGATGTCATGTCTGATATCATGTCTAATGTCATATCTGATGTCATGTCTGATGTCATGTCTAATGTCATATCTAATGTCATATCTAATGTCATATCTAATGTCATGTCTGATGTCATGTCTAATGTCATATCTAATGTCATGTCTGATGTCATGTCAGAGGTCATGTCTGATGTCATGTCAGAGGTTATGTCTGATGTCATGTCTAATGTCATATCTAATGTCATGTCTGATGTCATGTCAGAGGTCATGTCTGATGTCATGTCTAATGTCATATCTAATGTCATGTCTGATGTCATGTCAGAGGTCATGTCTGATGTCATGTCTAATGTCATATCTAATGTCATGTCTGATATCATGTCTGAGGTCATGTCTGATGTCATGAGTGTCTTGTGGCTATTGACATGCCTTGGTTCTGGTATCTTGTCTGAACAGACAGTATTCTATTGAGAGGTCAAGTCCTGAGTCTCCTGTATTTATCTGTGTTTGATTGTGAGGCCTAGTCTTGGTGTGCTTTATTATCTGTGTTTACTGAGTGACCTTGGTATCCTGTATAAACTCACTCTCCAGGTTCCCTGGGTTGCCAGATCAGGATGCAGGAAGAGGTGGACAGCCCATTGGCGTTGCTAGGCAACACAGTGTGAGACCATAGTGACGGCTGTGGTGTTCAGCAAACAGACAACAGATCCCTAATGTGAGGATCAGCCGGCTAATACCAAGCTCTACAGCCTGGTGCCCAAAAACAACAGTTTTAGTTAAAAGACTTGTACGGTGCCCATGTTAGGACAGTCAGTCTCAGCATGGCAGTCTTATAAAGGAAGTTTAACTCACCTTTCTCTACCAGGGTTCAATTAAAACAATTATGGATAGGATTTATGCAGTGCTTTTCCAGAGGTTCAAAGTGTTTTACATTGTATGGAGGGGGGAACTCACATCATCCACCCCTAGTGTTTTCCATGGTAAGCATAAGACATCAAGCATGTGAAGAAAGTCCTCCAAAGAGCATAGCCAAGCCACAATGAGCCCTCCATTCTTGATGTACGTGTATCTTCACTGAACACCAACATCACCAAATGAAAGTCAAGGATGTTGGGACAACAGCAGTTGAATGACTTGAATGGGAAAGTCCATTCCAGTAATTCTATGTCTGTGGTGGAGACCCCTAATATGAAAGCATCTGAATTTATTGTCTTCCATGAATAGACAGTAGAGGAGGACCCTGTAGTGAGAATGGCATTTGGTTCTGTTTAGCATCTGTGCAGCAGAGTAGGCTGATGGGAGGAGCTATAGGAGGACGGGCTCATTGCAATGGCTGGAATGAATGGAACGGAGTCAATATGTGGTTTCAATATGTTTGATACCGTTCCATTTACTCCCTTTCCAGTCTTTACAATGAGCTAAAATAGGTCCTACCACCAGCCTCCTCTGGTGTGCACTTACTGCAAAGCTACCCTTTGAGACTTTGTTTGATAGGGAGCGTGAGGAGACCAAGAGGGACCTTGAGGAGACTGCCACGGAACATGAGGAGAATGCTATGGAGCGTGAGGAGACTTCTAGGGAGTGTGAGGAGGCTGCTAGGGAGGATGAGGAGACTGCTAGGGAGTGCGAGGAGACTGCTAGGGAGTGTGAGGAGTCTGCTAGGGAGCGTGAGGAGACTGCTAAGGAGGATGAGGAGACTGCTAGGGAGGATGAAGAAACTACTAGGGAGTGAGAAGAGACTGTTAGGGAGGATGAGGACACTGCTAGGGAGCATGAGGAGACTGCTAATGAGCGTGAAGAGACTGGTAGGGAGGATGAGGAGACTGATAAGTAGGATGAGGAGACTGCTAGGGAGCGTGAGGAGACTGCTAGGGAGGATGAGGAGACTAATAGGGAGGATGAGGACACTGCTAGGGAGCGTGAGGAGACTGCTAGGGAGGATGAAGAGATTTCTAGGGAAGATGAGGAGACTGCTAGGGAGGATGAGGAGACTGATAGGGAGCGTGAGGAGACTGCTTGGGAGGAGGAGGAGGCTGCTAGGGAGAATGAGGAGACTACTAGGGAGCGTGAGGAGCCTGCTAGGGAGTGTGAGGAGCCTGCTAGGGAGTGTTAGGAGACTGCTAGGGAACGTGAGGAGTCTGCTAGTGAGCATGAGGAAACTGCTAGTGAGCGTGAGGAGCCTGCTGGGGAGTGTGGCGAGACTGCCAGGGAGGATAATTAGTGGGGAGCGTGAGGAGACTGCTAGGGAGGATGAGGAGTCTGCTAGGGAGGGTGAGAAGACTGCTAGCGAGGATGAAGAGATGCTAAGGAGTGTGAGGAGATTGCTAGGGAGGATGAAGAGACTGCTAGGGAGTGTGAAGAGACTGCTAGGGAGGATGAGGACACTGCTAGAGAGCGTGGGGAGACTGCTAATGAGCGTGAGGAGACTTCTAGGAGGATGAGGAGACCGCTAGGGATGTCGAGGAGACTGTGATGATGAGGAGACTGTTAGGGATCGTGAGGAGCCTGTTAGGGAGGATAAGGAGTCTGCTAGGGAAGATGATGAGACTGATAGGGAGGATGAGGAGATTGATAGGGAGTGTGGGGAGACTGCTAGGGAGGGTGAGGAGGCTGCTAGGTAGGATGTGGAGCCTGCTAGAGAGTGTGAGGAGACTGCGAGACAGGATGAGTAGACCTCTAGGGAGGAGGAGGAGACTGCTACGTAGGATGAGGAGACTGCTAGGGAGCGTGAGGAGACTTCTAGGGAGGATGAGGAGACTGCTAGTGAGGGTGAAGAGACTGCTATTGAGTGTGAGGAGACGGCTAGGGAGGATGAGGAGACTGCTAGGGAGGGTGAAGAGACTGCTAGTGAGTGTGAGGAGACTGCTAGGGACGATGAGGACACTGCTAGGGAGCGTGAGGAGACTGCTAGGGAGAATGAGGAGACTGCTAGGGAGGATGAGGAGACTGCTAGGGAGCGTGGGGAGACTGCTAGAGAGCGTGAGGAGACTGCTAGTGAGGGTGAGGAGACTGCAAGGGAGGATGAGGAGACTGCTCGGGGGGATGAGGAGACTACTAGGGAGGATGAGGAGACTGCTAGGGAGGATGAGAAGACTGCTAGGGTGGATGACGAGACTTCTAGGGAAGATTAGGAGACTGCTAATGCGGGTGAGACTTCTAGGAAGGATTAGGAGACTGCTAGGGAGGGTGAGGAGGCTGCTTAGGGAGGATGAGGAGCCTGCTAGGGAGTGTGAGGAGACTGCAAGACTTGATGAGTAGACAGCTAGGGAGGAGGAGGAGAATGTTTGGGAGGATGAGGAGACTGCTCGGGAGGATGAGGAGACTGCTCGGGAGAAGGAGGAGGCTGCTAGGGAGGGTGAGGAGGCTGCTAGGGAGGATGAGGAGGCTGCTAGGGAGTGTGAGGAGACTGCGAGACTTGATGAGTAGACCGCTAGGGAGGAGGAGGAGAATGCTTGGGAGGATGAGGAGACTGCTCGGGAGGATGAGGAGACTGCTCGGGAGAAGGAGGAGGCTGCTAGGGATGTTGAGGAGACTGTGACTCATCCTCATCCTCGCTAGCAGCCTCCTCATTCTCCCTAGCAGCCTCCTCATTATAGGGAGGATGACGAGCCTGTTAGGGAGCGTGAGGAGACTGCTAGGGAGGATGAAGAGACTGCTAATGAGTATGAGGAGACTGATAGATAGGCTGAGGAGTGCCAGGGAGGATGAGTAGACTGCTAGGGAGCGTGAGGAGACTGCTAGTGAGCGTGAGGAGACTTCTAGGGAGGATGAGGAGACTGCTAGGGAGGATGAGGAAACTGCAAGGGAGCGTGAGGATACTACTAGGGAGCGTGAGGAGACTGCTAGGGAGGATGAGGAGACTGTTAGGGAGCGTGAGGAGACTGCTAGTGAGTTTGAGGAGACTGCTTGGGAGGATGAGGAGCCTGCTTGGGAGGATGAGGAGACTGCTAGGGAGCGTGAGGAGACTGCTAGGGAGGGTGAGGAGGCTGCTAGGGAGGATGTGGACCCTGCTAGGGAGTGTGAGGAGACTGCGAGACTTGATGAGTAGACCGCTAGGGAGGAGGAGGAGAATGCTTGGGAGGATGAGGAGACTGCTAGGGAGGATGACGAGACTGCTCGGGAGAAGGAGGAGGCTGCTAGGGATGTCGCGGAGACTGTGATGGTGAGGAGACTGTTAGGGATCGTGAGGAGCCTGTTAGGGAGGATAAGGAGTCTGCTAGGGAAGATGATGAGACTGATAGGGAGGATGAGGAGATTGATAGGGAGTGTGGGGAGACTGCTAGGGAGGGTGAGGAGGCTGCTAGGTAGGATGTGGAGCCTGCTAGGGAGTGTGAGGAGACTGCGAGACAGGATGAGTAGACCTCTAGGGAGGAGGAGGAGACTGCTACGTAGGATGAGGAGACTGCTAGGGAGCGTGAGGAGACTTCTAGGGAGGATGAGGAGACTGCTAGGGAGGGTGAAGAGACTGCTAGTGAGTGTGAGGAAACTGTTGGGGATGATGAGGACACTGCTAGGGAGAGTGAGGAGACTGCTAGTGAGCGTGAGGAGACTGCTAGTGAGCGTGAGGAGACTTCTAGGGAGGATGAGGAGACTGCTAGGGAGGATGAGGTGACTGCTGGGGAGCATGAGGAGACTGCTAGGGAGCGTGAGGAGGCTGCTAGGGAGTATGAGGAGACTGTTAGGGAGCGTGAGGAGACTGCTAGTGAGTTTGAGGAGACTGCTTGGGAGGATGAGGAGCCTGCTAGGGAGGATGAGGAGACTGCTAGGGAGCGTGAGGAGACTGCTAGGGAGGATGAGGAGACTGCAATGGAGGATGAGGATACTGCTAGGGAGCGTGAGGAGACTGCTAGTGAGCATGAGGAGACTTCTAGGGAGGATGAGGAGACAGCTAGGGAGGATGAGGACACTGCTAGGGAGCATGAGGAGACTGCTAATGAGCGTGAGGAGACTGCTAGGGAGGATGAGGAGACTGCTATGCAGGATGAGGAGACTGCTAGGGAGCGTGAGGAGACTGCCAGGGAGAATGAGGAGGCTGCTAGGGAGAATGAGGAGGCTGCTGGGGAGGATGAGGAGACTGCTAGGGAGCGTGAGGAGACGGCTAGAGAGTGTGAGGAGACTGCTAGTGAGCGTGAGGAGACTGCTAGGGAGGATGAGCAGACTGCTAGGGAGGATCAGAAGACTTCTAGGGAGGATGAGGAGACTGCTAGGGAGTATGAGGAGACTGCTAGGATGGATGAGGAGACTTCTAGGGAGGATTACGAGACTGCTAAGGTGGGTGAGGAGAATGTTAGGGTGGATGAGACTTCTAGGGAGGATGAGGAGACTGCTAGGCAGGGTGAGGAGACTGCTAGTGAGCGTGAGGAGACTTCTAGGGAGGATGAGGAGACTGCTAGGGAGCGTGATGAGAGTGCTAGGGAGTTTGAGGAGACTGGTTGGGAGAATGAGGAGCCTGCTAGGGAGGATGAGGAGACTGCTAGGGAACGTGAGGAGACTGCTAGGGAGGATGAGGAGACTGCTATTGAGCATGAGGAAACTGAAATGAGGATGAGGAGACTGTTAGGGAGGATGAGGAGACTGCTAGGGAGCGTGAGGAGAGTGCTAGGGAGTTTGAGGAGACTGGTTGGGAGAATGAGGAGCCTGCTAGGGAGGATGAGGAGACTGCTAGGGAGCGTGAGGAGAGTGCTAGGGAGTTTGAGGAGACTGGTTGGGAGAATGAGGAGACTGTTAGGGAGGATGAGGAGACTGCTAGTGAGCGTGAGGAGACTGCTAGTGAGCGTGAGGAGACTGCTAGTGAGCGTGAGGAGACTGCTAGTGAGCGTGAGGAGACTGCTAGTGGGCATGAGGAGACTGCTAGTGAGCGTGAGGAGATTTTTTTTTGCCGACACGTATTAACCTGTTGTCATGACAATAATACATGCAAACTTATGTGGGCTTTATTCCATGTTTGTGTGTGATGATGTGTGTGTGTGTGTGTGTGTGTGTGTGTGTGTGTATGTGTGCGTGCGTGCTTGTGTGTGTGTGTGCTAATTTGTGTGTGTGTGTGGTCAAGTCTCCTCAGTGAACCGAAGCCACTCTTGTGAGTAACCGTCCATTTGGGAAACACATCTTGATGAGACGTGTGAGCAGTAGGCTTATCCCATTTCAGAATATAATGATGAGTGGAGACATGTGAGCAGTAGGCTGATCCCATTTCAGAATATAATGATGAGTGGAGACATGTGAGCAGTAGGCTGATCCCATTTCAGAATATAATGATGAGTGGAGACATGTGAGCAGTAGGCTGATCCCATTTCAGAATATAATGATGAGTGGAGACATGTGAGCAGTAGGCTGATCCCATTTCAGAATATAATGATGAGTGGAGACATGCATGCAGTAGGCTGATCCCATTTCAGAATATGATGATGAGTGGAGACATGTGAGCAGGAGGCTGATCCCATTTCAGAATATAATGATGAGTGGAGACATGTATGCAGTAGGCTGATCCCATTTCAGAATATAATGATGAGTGGAGACATGTGAGCAGTAGGCTGATCCCATTTCAGAATATAATGATGAGTGGAGACATGTGAGCAGTAGGCTGATCCCATTTCAGAATATAATGATGAGTGGAGACATGCATGCAGTAGGCTGATCCCATTTCAGAATATGATGATGAGTGGAGACATGTGAGCAGGAGGCTGATCCCATTTCAGAATATAATGATGAGTGGAGACATGTGAGCAGGAGGCTGATCCCATTTCAGAATATAATGATGAGTGGAGACATGTGAGCAGGAGGCTGATCCCATTTCAGAATATAATGATGAGTTGAGACATGTGAGCAGGAGGCTGATCCCATTTCAGAATATAATGATGAGTGGAGACATGTGAGCAGGAGGCTGATCCCATTTCAGAATATAATGATGAGTTGAGACATGTGAGCAGGAGGCTGATCCCATTTCAGAATATAATGATGAGTGGAGACATGTGAGCAGGAGGCTGATCCCATTTCAGAATATAATGATGAGTGGAGACATGTGAGCAGTAGGCTGATCCCATTTCAGAATATAATGATGAGTGGAGACATGTGAGCAGTAGGCTGATCCCATTTCAGAATATAATGATGAGTGGAGACATGTGAGCAGTAGGCTGATCCCATTTCAGAATATAATGATGAGTGGAGACATGTGAGCAGTAGGCTGATCCCATTTCAGAATATAATGATGAGTGGAGACATGTGAGCAGTAGGCTGATCCCATTTCAGAATATAATGATGAGTGGAGACATGTGAGCAGTAGGCTGATCCCATTTCAGAATATAATGATGAGTGGAGACATGTGAGCAGTAGGCTGATCCCATTTCAGAATATAATGATGAGTGGAGACATGTGAGCAGTAGGCTGATCCCACTTCAGAATATAATGATGAGCGGAGACATGTGAGCAGTAGGCTGATCCCACTTCAGAATATAATGATGAGTGGAGACATGTGAGCAGGAGGCTGATCCCACTTCAGAATATAATGATGAGCGGAGACATGTGAGCAGTAGGCTGATCCCATTTCAGAATATAATGATGAGTGGAGACATGTGAGCAGGAGGCTGATCCCATTTCAGAATATAATGATGAGTGGAGACATGTGAGCAGTAGGCTGATCCCACTTCAGAATATAATGATGAGTGGAGACATGTGAGCAGTAGGCTGATCCCACTTCAGAATATAATGATGAGTGGAGACATGTGAGCTGGCCAGGAGATGGAGCCAGTGTTACAGGGATGGAAAGACAAGGCCAGAGCACCAGTATAAAGGTTCCTGTGTGAAGATACTCTGACTTCATCTACAGGCTACAACTAGGTAGTGCATCAGGCCTGTCTACTGTGGACCACTGTTATAGACTAGGCTCAACTTATAGACTAGACTCTGTTTACTATTGGCTTGTCAGTCATCAGCTTGGCAAGACTGCCAAGACCTTAAAATCCAAATGGCTAAACACACAAAAGCAAATCAGACTACCATTTTTTTTTCACAGTTGTTGAAATATGGTAATTTTGTCCATGTTTTACTATAGATAACAATATACAATGGACGGTGGACCCACATTAAATATAAACATCATTTTCAAAAACATATTTACATGTGAGAGTTTTTTTTATTGCTTCTCTCTGACGTGGTCTACCATTCAACCCATTCAGCTCTGTCTACAGATGTCTCGTGTGTGGCTCTCTCCTGCCTAGTAACAGTATCCTAGGACCTAGCCCAATGTCCTGTCATCTCTATGGTAACAGAGAAACCCCCTTCTTGCCCTCCATATCCAGCCACTCACGCCTCTCTCTATCCACTGATCATAGAGGGTGTGCATGGTGGTGTTGCTCTCACCAAAGACGCTGACCCCTGCCTGCTCCCCCTCTCCCTTCTCTGAGTTGTATAGTCCTGTTATTTAACCTCCCCTTCATTGGGCTAGTCTGATCAATTAGCAAATGAGATGTAAATAATACAATTAGACTTGATTAGTGAAACATCTGTTTATTTTATGTGTGTGTGTCTGTGTGTCTCTGTATGTCTGTGTGTCTCTGTGTCTGTGTCTGTGTGCATGTGTATGCATGTGTGTATGTGTCTGTATGTGTGTGTGTGCGTGTGTGTGTGTGTATGTGTGTGCACAAGTATGCGTGTGTCTGTGTGTGTGTGTGTGTCTGTATGTTACCATGTGTAACCCTGTGTTGTTTGTGTCGCACTGCTTTGCTTTATCTTGGTCAGGTCGCAGTTGTTAATGAGAACTTGTTCTCAACTGGCCTATCTGGTTAAAATGAAAAAATTAAACGAAAATGTACCAACTGGGGACATTTTGTTAGTCCCCACGAGGTCAAATGCTATTTCTAGGGGGTTTAGTGTTAGGGTTAGAATGACATTAAATGTTAGGGTTAGGAGCTAGGGTTAGATTTAGGGTTAGGGTTACACATTATCCTATCCCCAACAGGATACGTCTGTTTTGATCAATGGGGATGTGAGTGAAACGTGACTTTGGCTACAGCGCTGACATCAGTTGGGATGGCCCAGGATTACATCTACCACTTTAGTAGATGCCTTTGAAAACACTCCATCTCTACACACGCAGGCATGCACGTATGAACACATACACTAATCACTCTCTCATTCTCTCACACACACACGCAAACACACACACTACATTCTCTCTCTCTCTCTCTCTCTCTCTCTCTCTCTCTCTCTCTCTCTCTCTCTCTCTCTCTCTCTCTCTCTCTCTCTACCTCTCTCTATCTCTCTCTCTCTCTCTCTCTCCCTCTCTCTCTCTCTCTCTCTCTCTCTCTCTCTCTCTCTCTCTCTCTCTCTCTCACACATATATATATAATATCCACTGAGTTATGATAATATACAGCCTTGTTTCCACCCCTGACATTTAGTACTGTGGAGGGGAGTGTATTGGTGGGTTGGGTGGTGAGAGGGGCTTATAAGCAGACTGACAGCAACAATAACACCATAGAAATGCAGACTAGACGGGCCTAGACGGACTAGACGGGCCAAATGTAGTGCACTATATAGGGAATAGAGTGCTATTTGGGATGCAACCCATGGAAATGCATTGATTGACGATTCAGTCTTCCCATTTAATCTGCTTTCCTTTCAACAGAAAATGATAGGCTGGATTTAATATCTCCACTATATTTCAATGTGATGACGGATGGGTCCTGGTCAGCTCATATTGCATATCTCTAATATCACATATGCACATCTTGTGGGAATATTCAGGAAATATTCAGGGAATTTTGTGGGATATAGTGGGAATATTGGCTAAGGATATTCTCACAGCGGCCTATCTGACCCCAGTGATGCAAAGTATGGATAACTTACTGTCCATATGATTAATAACATGTTTGACATCTATGAAAAGTGAATGAAGTGTTATTTGAAACATATTATAATGAATTGGGATCGTCAGATAGCCTCCTGCTTCTCAGACTAAATATACACCCTTTAAAAAGAGATCTCTCCCACGTGTAACATTGTGGATCTGTGTCTAAACACAGATCCACAGGCCTATCAAAGTGAACATACAACATACAGCATTTCCTGTCTCGTGTAGCTCAGTTGGTAGTGCGTGGTGCTTGTATCACCAGGGTTTGATTCCCATGGGGGACCAGTATGAATCAAAAGTATCAACATGTATTTAGTCACTATTGTAAGTGGCTCTGGATAAGAGCTGCCAATATGGCAAGGTGATTTGTAGTATAGAATTTGTAGTATAGAATGTATACAACAACACATTCAAGAAAACAAATAGAAATTATTAATAGAAAATAGACCAAATATTGGGGCCTCCCGAGCGGCACAGTGGTCTAAGGCAGTGCTAGAGGTGTCACTACAGACCCAGGTTACTGGGCTGTATCACAAATGGCTGTGATCAGGAGTCCCATGGGGCGGTTAGAGGAGGGTTTGGCCGGGGGGGGACTTTACTTGGCAAATCGTGCTCTAGCGACTCCTTGTGGCAGGCCGGGGGCTTGCAGGCTGACCTCGGTCATCAGGTGAATGGAATGGGGTTTCCTACGACACATTGGTGAGGCTGGCTTCCGGGTTAAGCGGGCGGGTGTTAAGAAGCGTGGTTTGGCGGGTCATGTTTCGGAGGACGCATTGACTCGGCCTTCGCCTCCCGAGCACGTTGGGGAGTTGCAGCGATGAGACAATATTGAAATTGGGGAGAAAAAGGGGGTAAGATATAAACAAATTATTAAAGTGAAGTACGTAAAAAATTAATAATATTTCTTGTGACACAAGAACCAGGCTATTACGACGGTCGCAGACGGAGACAAAATCACTGTCTGTCGTCAAGGTCAGACAGAGGCGCGTCCTTTCACGTCGAGAGCGCCAGAGAGAAATTAAACTCAAAATCAATCGCCCTTGAACCCCTTTGTGTGTGTGTGTGTGTGTGTGTGTGTGTGTGTGTGTGTGTGTGTGTATGTGTGTGTGTGTGTGTTTGTGTGTGTGCATCTTCCCGTGCCGCTATAATTACCCAGCTCAAGATATATTCAGCGGAGGAGGAGGAGGGGGAGAAAGACGACGTTTCCGCACTGAATGAAAATATCTCTGTTGCACAACAACAGTACCGCTGCGGAATGACCGAGATATGCTCGAGCAGGTCTGTGCTGTTTAGCCGCAACGAGCTGTGTTGCTCTCGCATGGCAGGGGAAATAAAGACAGGATGAGTGAAAGCGAGAGAGAAAGAAAAGAAGAGAGGGAGAGATGGACAGAGA
>NC_048577.1:56694200-56699200 GCF_013265735.2 Oncorhynchus mykiss
TGTAGGTGTCATGCTGACAGAGAGAGAGAGAGAGAGAGAGAGAGAGAGAGAGAGAAAGAGAAAGAGACAGACAGACAGACAGACAGACAGACAGACAGACAGACAGACAGACAGACAGACAGACAGACAGACAGACAGACAGACAGACAGACAGACAGACAGACAGATAGACAGACAGACAGACAGACAGACAGACAGACAGACAGACAGACAGACAGACAGACAGACAGACAGACAGACACAGTGAGATAAGAAGCAGTATTTAGTATTGTGTTGCCAGGACAAGCTGCAGATGAACATGAGGCAGAGAGAGAGTTTGATTGTAACTACCGCTGTCATACCACCATCTCCATTCACTGATCAGAGAGGAACAGAAGCCTTTGAAAAGTTTCTGCTCTGCTTCCAACGGAGGGAGAGGCCTTTACAAGAGAGAAGGAACGGAGGATGAGGAGAGGATCTGCACTGTCTAACAATCAAACACACACACACGCATCAGATTTCAACCACAAACATGCTCCCTCATGTTGCATGTACACACACACACACCACTAACGCACACCCCCAACACACACCCCCAATTCACACCCCCAACGCACACCCCCAACGCACACCCCCAACACACACCCCCAATGCACACCACCAACACACACCACCAACACACAGCACTAACACACAGCACCGACACACAGTACTGACACACAGTACTGACACACAGCACTAACACACAGCACTACCACACAGCACTACCACACAGCACTAACACACAGCACTACCACACAGCACTACCACACAGCACTAACACACAGCACTAACACACAGCACTACCACACAGCACTACCACACAGCACTAACACACAGCACTACCACACAGCACTAACACACAGCACTAACACACAGCACTACCACACAGCGCTAACACACAGCACTAACAGGTGCCTAAGTCAGAGGTCTTTATTGTCAAGGTGTCTTTGATTCGGTAATGAAAGCCACAGACCTACCGTAATACATGGCAGGTTTTCTTCAGCCAGGAAGACACAATGATGATGGTGACACTAATGATGGCAGTGGTTCTAACCACCATGACAACGATGATGACGATAAAGCATTAGTGCCATCTAGGTCATGGTCTTACCCTCAGGACAGCACACAGGCCATGACAGGACAGCAGCATCGGCATCAAACAAACAGGACGTGTGGAACCCTGTAGAGGAGTGGGCGAAGGAGGACAGATTACATTAGTGGTAGAGAGAGGGAGGGTGTTGGGGATCAGCATAGGACAGAGGAGATGTTCTCTATGGGGGGATGGGGAGGGGGTACGCGCCTGCGTGTGTGTGTGTGTGTGTGTGTGTGTGTGTGTGTGTGTGTGTGTGTGTGTGTGTGTGTGTGTGTGTGTGTGTGTGTGTGTGTGTGTGTGTGTGTGTGTGTGTGTGTGTGTGTGTGTGTGTGTGTGTGTCTGTGTGAAAGGAAGAGATAGGGGGGAGGTTAGGGTAGAGGAGATCCTCAGGGGACTAGACTGCAGCCACAGCTGACTACTTCTCAGTCTGATAGCAGTGAATTCCCCCCACAGTATAAAATGAGCCATGAAAACAGACACACAAACATACACACAAACACTGTTGTGTGGAGGGGGAGATGGGGGTGTTTGCATACACTATAGTGAATCTGACATCTGGAATAGGAAAAGGCCATTTAAAGGAGAATGTTGTCTGGATCTGTCTACCCTCGTTATCCTTGGTGTTGCTAGGTACAGAAACCTGTCCCAATAACATTGGCTATCATTTCATTATGAACTCCGACCTAAAGCCAATCAGTGCTTAATACCTGGGTCACATGGCCACAGCCTACCAGTGTGTACAGAACGATAATTTAAGTCATTTAAGTAAAGAGGAAGTCAATCCCTGGACATAGCTCCTGCTGTCTTCATTAACTATACTCCCCTACCTACCACACATCCAGAACAAGGCTGTTGCTAGTTCAGTGTGTGTGTGTGTGTGTGTGTGTGTGTGTGTGTGTGTGTGTGTGTGTGTGTGTGTGTGTGTGTGTGTGTGTGTGTGTGTGTGAACCTCCAGAGCAACTAGTGCACCGCAGCTAGTCAGTGCCTGTGTGAGAGAGTGGGCATAGGCCCTCTGCCAGCCTAAGGAAACAATGGGCAAGGCATAATGGGCATTGCCATGGTGACATGATGTGACAATGGGCATTGCTATGCCGATGGGCAGGAATAATGGACATCGCTATGCCGATGGGCAGGGACAATGGGCATGGGAATGCCGATGGGCAGGAATAATGGACATCGCTATGCCGATGGGCAGGGACAATGGACATGGGAATGCTGATGGGCAGGAATAATGGACATCGCTATGCCGATGGGCAGGGACAATGGGCATGGGAATGCCGATGGGCAGGAATAATGGACATCGCTATGCCGATGGGCAGGGACAATGGACATGGGAATGCCGATGGGCAGGAATAATGGACATCGCTATGCCGATGGGCAGGGACAATGGGCATGGGAATGCCGATGGGCAGGAATAATGGACATCGCTATGCCGATGGGCAGGGACAATGGGCATGGGAATGCCGATGGGCAGGAATAATGGACATCGCTATGCCGATGGGCAGGGACAATGGACATGGGAATGCCGATGGGCAGGAATAATGGACATCGCTATGCCGATGGGCAGGGACAATGGGCATGGGAATGCCGATGGGCAGGAATAATGGACATCGCTATGCCGATGGGCAGGGACAATGGACATGGGAATGCCGATGGCAGGCGAGCGGGCCAAGTCACAGAGAGAGCAGTGGTGACGGTGATAATGAACTATCTCTCCCTGTCTGTTTCCTGTCTCTCTCTTTCTCTCTCTCTGTGGGGTAGAGCAAAAGGACGCACCATTGCAGAGGTGGGTGCAGTGTGTGTGGGCAGTGGAAATGTCTGTGTTAGGTGCGGTGTGTCTGCATCGTTTGTCACCTCAGACTCACATCTCAGATGGCTGCTGAGACTGGGACTGTGCTCATATGGACACCGCACTGAAACAACTCCTGCTGAGACTGGGACTGTGCTCATATGGACACCGTACTGAAACAACTCCTGCTGAGACTGGGACTGTGCTCATATGGACACCGTACTGAAACAACTCCTGCTGAGACTGGGACTGTGCTCATATGGACACCGTACTGAAACAACTCCTGCTGAGACTGGGACTGTGCTCATATGGACACCGTACTGAAACAACTCCTGCTGAGACTGGGACTGTGCTCATATGGACACCGTACTGAAACAACTCCTGCTGAGACTGGGACTGTGCTCATATGGACACCGTACAGAAACAACACCTCACTGAGATGTTATGCAGGTGATATACGTCTGACAATGCATAGACAACTTATAGACGTCACTAACAACGACACACAGACATCATTCATATTCTTCAATTGCATCATTATGCTGACCACTCCTTTCAATCATGTCTAATTACCACGTTAGCTGTCAGCTAACACAAACACACAAACACACGCACGCGCACGCACACACACACACACACACACACACACACACACACACACACACACACACACACACACACACACACACTGTCAGTCTTACTCTCAGCAGTCAACAGCTTGCTAACAGCTAGCCACTGCATAGGCTAATTGCTAACGTTCTCATTGGATGGAAACATGAGAGGATGTTATTGTCCCTGATGAAACACCTACCGACAGACCTGCCGTATCCATGGCACCCGGATGGAAACATCCACCACGCATCGCGCTGCCATGACAGCACAGAGAACAAGCACAACTTATTCACTAGTTACTTCTGCTCTTCTCTCCTTCTCTCCTCTCCTCCTCTCCTCCCATGTCCTCTCTTCTCACCTATCTTCCCCTCCTAACCACTCCTCCTCCCCTCTCCTCTCCTCTCTTCACTCCTCCTCTCTCCTCTCCTCCTCTGTCCTCTCATTTTCTTCCTCAGGAAGCTGAGCTGAGGAAGGATAGAATCTGAATGTCAGAACATTGGCATATTTTATTCATATGGTGAAGACTCTAGTCTCGTGTGAAGTATCCTGAATTGGGAGGAAAGATGTGCATGGAACTGAATATACAGAGTGGCCTCAATTCTGTATCTGTGTCCCAAGCGGCACCCCTTTTCCTATACAGTGCACCTATTTTGACCACAGCCCTATGGTCCCTGGTAAAAAGTACTGCACCATATAGGGAAAAGAGTGCCAATTGAGAGACAGATGATTAGCTGACAGCAGCACTGGCCTGTCCTTTACATTGTCTCCTTTATGATTAGCTGACAGCAGCACTGGCCTGTCCTTCTTTACATTGTCTCCTTTATGATTAGCTGACAGCAGCACTGGCCTGTCCTTCTTTACATTGTCTCCTTTATGATTAGCTGACAGCAGCACTGGCCTGTCCTTCTTTACATTGTCTCCTTTATGATTAGCTGACAGCAGCGTTGGCCTGTCCTTCTTTACATTGTCTCCTTTATGATTAGCTGACAGCAGCACTGGCCTGTCCTTCTTTACATTGTCTCCTTTATGATTAGCTGTCAGCAGCGCTGGCCTGTCCTTCTTTACATTGTCTCCTTTATGATTAGCTGACATCAGCGCTGGCCTGTCCTTCTTTACATTGTCTCCTTATGATTAGCTGACAGCAGCGCTGGCCTGTCCTTCTTTACATTGTCTCCTTTATGATTAGCTGACAGCAGCACTGGCCTGTCCTTCTTTACATTGTCTCCTTTATGATTAGCTGACACCAGCGTTGGCCTGTCCTTCTTTACATTGTCTCCTTTATGATTAGCTGACAGCAGCGTTGGCCTGTCCTTCTTTACATTGTCTCCTTATGATTAGCTGATAGCAGCGTTGGCCTGTCCTTCTTTACATTGTCTCCTTTATGATTAGCTGACAGCAGCACTGGCCTGTCCTTCTTTACATTGTCTCCTTTATGATTAGCTGACAGCAGCGTTGGCCTGTCCTTCTTTACATTGTCTCCTTATG
>NC_048577.1:56704200-56762568 GCF_013265735.2 Oncorhynchus mykiss
TCACCAGGAGGGGAACTACTGTAACAGTTCAGTGTGTTATAGTGTCTCTAAGAGGTGAACTACTGTAACAGTTCAGAGTGTTATAGTGTCTCTAGGATGTGAACTACTTCAACACTTCAGTGTGTTATTGTGTCTCTATTTATGAGGTGAACTATTGTAACAGTTCAGTGTGTTATAGTGTCACCAGGAGGGGAACTACTGTAACAGTTCAGTGTATTATAGTGTCTCTAAGAGGTGAACTACTGTAACAGTTGAGTGTGTTTTTGTGTCTCTATTTATGAGGTGAACTATTGTAACAGTTCAGAGTGTTATAGTGTCTCTAGGAGGTGAACTACTGTAACAGTTCAGTGTACTGTTGTGTCTCAAGGAGGTGACCTACTGTAACAGTTCAGTGTGTTATAGTGTCTCTAGGAGGTGACCTACTGTAACAGTTTAGTGTGTTATAGTGTTTCTAAGAGGTGAACTACTGTAACAGTTCAGTGTGTTATAGTGTTTCTAAGAGGTGAACTACTGTAACAGTTCAGAGTGTTGTAGTGTCTCAAGGAGGTGACCTACTGTAACAGTTCAGTGTGTTATAGTGTCACCAGGATGTGAACTACTGTAAGAGTTCAGTGTGTTATTGTGTCTCTATTTAGGAGGTGAACTATTGTAACAGTTCAGTGTGTTATAGTGTCTCTAGGAGGTGAACTACTGTAACAGTTCAGTGTGTTATAGTGTCTCTCTCTAGGAGGTGAACTACTGTAACAGTTCAGTGTGTTATAGTGTCTCTAAGAGGTGAACTACTGTAACAGTTCAGAGTGTTATAGTGTCTCTAGGAGGTGAACTACTGTAACAGTTCAGTGTACTGTTGTGTCTCAAGGAGGTGACCTACTGTAACAGTTCAGTGTGTTATAGTGTTTCTAAGAGGTGAACTACTGTAACAGTTCAGTGTGTTATAGTGTCTCAAGGAGGTGACCTACTGTAACAGTTCAGTGTGTTATAGTGTCACCAGGATGTGAACTACTGTAACAGTTCAGTGTGTTATTGTGTCTCTATTTAGGAGGTGAACTATTGTAACAGTTCAGTGTGTTATAGTGTCTCTAGGAGGTGAACTACTGTAACAGTTCAGTGTGTTATAGTGTCTCTAGGAGGGTAACTACTGTAACAGTTCAGTGTGTTATAGTGTCTCTAGGAGCTGAACTACTGTAACAGTTCAGTGTACTGTTGTGTCTCAAGGAGGTGAACTACTGTAACAGTTCAGTGTACTGTTGTGTCTCAAGGAGGTGAACTACTGTAACAGTTCTGTGTGTTATTGTTACTCTAAGAGGTGAACTATTGTAACAGTTCAGTGTGTTACTGTGTCTCTAGGAGCTGAACTACTGTAACAGTTCAGTGTACTGTTGTGTCTCAAGGAGGTGAACTACTGTAACAGTTCTGTATGTTATTGTGTCTCTCAGACGTGAACTATTGTAACAGTCCAGTGTGTTATAGTGTCTCTAGGAGGTGAACTACTGTAACAGTTCAGTGTGTTATAGTGTCTCAAGGAGGTGAACTATTGTAACAGTTCAGTGTACTGGTGTGTCTCAAGGAGGTGAACTACTGTAACAGTTCAGTGGGTTATAGTTTCTCTAGGATGTGAACTACTGTAACAGTTCAGTGTGTTTTTGTGTATCTATTTAGGAGGTGAACTATTGTAACAGTTCAGTGTGTTATTGTGTCTCAAGGAGGTGAACTACTGTAACAGTTCAGTGTGTTATTGTGTCTCAAGGAGGTGAACTACTGTAACAGTACAGTGTACTGTTGTGTCTCAAGGAGGTGAACTACTGTAACAGTTCCGTGTGTTATTGTGTCTCTAAGAGGTGAACTATTGTAACAGTTCAGTGAACTGTTGTGTCTCAAGGAGGTGACCTACTGTAACAGTTCAGTGTGTTATAGTGTCACCAGGATGTGAACTACTGTAACAGTTCCGTGTTTTATAGTGTCTCTAGGAGGTGACCTACTGTAACAGTTCAGTGTTTTATAGTGTCTCTAGAAGGTGAACTACTGTAAAAGTTCAGTGTGTTATAGTGTCTCTAGGATGTGAACTACTGTAACAGTTCAGAGTGTTATTGTGTCTCTATTTAGGAGGTGAACTATTGTAACAGTTCAGTGTGTTATAGTGTCACCAGGAGGTGAACAACTGTAACAGTTCAGTGTGTTATAGTGTCTCTAAGAGGTGAACTACTGTAACAGTTCAGTGTGTAATGTTGTCTCTCACTAAGACGAGAAATACTGTATCAGTTCAGTGTGTTATTGTGTCTCAAGGAGGTGAACTACTGTAACAGGACAGTGTACGGTTGTTTCTCAAGGAGGTGAACTACTGTAACAGTTCAGTGTGTTATAGTGTCTCTAGGAGGTGACCTACTGTAACAGTTCAGTGTTTTATAGTGTCTCTAGAAGGTGAACTACTGTAAAAGTTCAGTGTGTTATAGTGTCTCTAGGATGTGAACTACTGTAACAGTTCAGTGTGTTATAGTGTCTCTAGGAGGTGACCTACTGTAACAGTTCAGTGTTTTATAGTGTCTCTAGAAGGTGAACTACTGTAAAAGTTCAGTGTGTTATAGTGTCTCTAGGATGTGAACTACTGTAACAGTTCAGTGTGTTATAGTGTCTCTAGAAGGTGAACTACTGTACCAGTTCAGTGTGTTATAGTGTCTCTCTCTAGGAAGTGAACTATTGTAACAGTTCAGTGTACTGTTGTGTCTCAAGGAGGTGAACTACTGTACCAGTTCAGTGTGTTATAGTGTCTCTAGGAAGTGAACTATTGTAACAGTTCAGTGTACTGTTGTGTCTCAAGGAGGTGAACTACTGTACCAGTTCAGTGTGTTATAGTGTCTCTAGGAAGTGAACTACTGTAACAGTTCAGTGTACTGTTGTGTCTCAAGGAGGTGAACTACTGTACCAGTTCAGTGTGTTATAGTGTCTCTAGGAGCTGAACTACTGTAACAGTTCAGTGTACTGTTGTGTCTCAAGGAGGTGAACTACTGTACCAGTTCAGTGTGTTATAGTGTCTCTAGGAGCTGAACTACTGTAACAGTTCAGTGTACTGTTGTGTCTCAAGGAGGTGAACTACTGTAACAGTTCAGTGGGTTATAGTTTCTCTAGGATGTGAACTACTGTCACAGTTCAGTGTGTTTTTGTGTCTCTATTTAGGAGGTGAACTATTGTAACAGTTCAGTGTGTTATTGTGTCTCAAGGAGGTGAACTACTGTAACATTTCAGTGTGTTATAGTGTCTCAAGGAGGTGAACTACTGTAACAGTTCAGTGTGTTATAGTGTCACCAGGAGCTGAACTACTGTAACAGTTCAGTGTGTTATAGTGTCTCTAGGAGGTGAACTACTCTAACAGTTCAGTGTGTTATTGTGTCTCAAGGAGGTGAACTACTGTAACAGTTCAGTGTGTTATAGTGTCTATCTCTAGGAGGTGAACTACTGTAACAGTTCAGTGTGTTATAGTGTCTCTAGGAGGTGAACTACTCTAACAGTTCAGTGTGTTATTGTGTCTCAAGGAGGTGAACTACTGTAACAGTTCAGTGTGTTATAGTGTCTATCTCTAGGAGGTGAACTACTGTAACAGTTCAGTGTGTTATAGTGTCTCTAAGAGGTGAACTACTGTAACAGTTCAGTGTACTGTTGTGTCTCAAGGAGGTGACCTACTGTAACAGTTCAGTGCGTTATAGTGTCTCTAGGAGGTGAACTACTGTAACAGTTCAGTGTACTGTTGTGTCTCAAGGAGGTGACCTACTGTAACAGTTCAGTGTGTTATAGTGTCTCTAGAAGGTGAACTACTGTAACAGTTCAGTGTACTGTTGTGTCTCAAGGAGGTGACCTACTGTAACAGTTCAGTGTGTTATAGTGTCTCTAGAAGGTGACCTACTGTAACAGTTCAGTGTGTTATAGTGTCTCAAGGAGGTGACCTACTGTAACAGTTCTGTGTGTTATAGTTTCTCTAGGAGGTGAACTACTGTAAAAGTTCAGTGTGTTATTGTGTCTCTAGGATGTGAACTACTGTAACAGTTCAGTGTGTCAATGTGTCTCAAGGAGGTGAACTACTGTAACAGTTCAGTGTGTTATAGTGTCTCTCTCTAGGATGTGAACTACTGTAACAGTTCAGTGTGTTATAGTGTCTCTAGGAGGTGAACTACTGTAACAGTTCAGTGTACTGTTGTGTCTCAAGGAGGTGACCTACTGTAACAGTTCAGTGTGTTATAGTGTCTCAAGGAGGTGAACTATTGTAACAGTTCAGTGTACTGGTGTGTCTCAAGGAGGTGAACTACTGTAACAGTTCAGTGGGTTATAGTTTCTCTAGGATGTGAACTACTGTAACAGTTCAGTGTGTTTTTGTGTATCTATTTAGGAGGTGAACTATTGTAACAGTTCAGTGTGTTATTGTGTCTCAAGGAGGTGAACTACTGTAACAGTTCAGTGTGTTATTGTGTCTCAAGGAGGTGAACTACTGTAACAGTACAGTGTACTGTTGTGTCTCAAGGAGGTGAACTACTGTAACAGTTCCCTGTGTTATTGTGTCTCTAAGAGGTGAACTATTGTAACAGTTCTGTATGTTATTGTGTCTCTCAGACGTGAACTATTGTAACAGTCCAGTGTGTTATAGTGTCTCTAGGAGGTGAACTACTGTAACAGTTCAGTGTGTTATAGTGTCTCAAGGAGGTGAACTATTGTAACAGTTCAGTGTACTGGTGTGTCTCAAGGAGGTGAACTACTGTAACAGTTCAGTGGGTTATAGTTTCTCTAGGATGTGAACTACTGTAACAGTTCAGTGTGTTTTTGTGTATCTATTTAGGAGGTGAACTATTGTAACAGTTCAGTGTGTTATTGTGTCTCAAGGAGGTGAACTACTGTAACAGTTCAGTGTGTTATTGTGTCTCAAGGAGGTGAACTACTGTAACAGTACAGTGTACTGTTGTGTCTCAAGGAGGTGAACTACTGTAACAGTTCCGTGTGTTATTGTGTCTCTAAGAGGTGAACTATTGTAACAGTTCAGTGAACTGTTGTGTCTCAAGGAGGTGACCTACTGTAACAGTTCAGTGTGTTATAGTGTCACCAGGATGTGAACTACTGTAACAGTTCCGTGTTTTATAGTGTCTCTAGGAGGTGACCTACTGTAACAGTTCAGTGTTTTATAGTGTCTCTAGAAGGTGAACTACTGTAAAAGTTCAGTGTGTTATAGTGTCTCTAGGATGTGAACTACTGTAACAGTTCAGAGTGTTATTGTGTCTCTATTTAGGAGGTGAACTATTGTAACAGTTCAGTGTGTTATAGTGTCACCAGGAGGTGAACAACTGTAACAGTTCAGTGTGTTATAGTGTCTCTAAGAGGTGAACTACTGTAACAGTTCAGTGTGTAATGTTGTCTCTCACTAAGACGAGAAATACTGTATCAGTTCAGTGTGTTATTGTGTCTCAAGGAGGTGAACTACTGTAACAGGACAGTGTACGGTTGTTTCTCAAGGAGGTGAACTACTGTAACAGTTCAGTGTGTTATAGTGTCTCTAGGAGGTGACCTACTGTAACAGTTCAGTGTTTTATAGTGTCTCTAGAAGGTGAACTACTGTAACAGTTCAGTGTGTTATAGTGTCTCTAGGATGTGAACTACTGTACCAGTTCAGTGTGTTATAGTGTCTCTAGGAGCTGAACTACTGTAACAGTTCAGTGTACTGTTGTGTCTCAAGGAGGTGAACTACTGTACCAGTTCAGTGTGTTATAGTGTCTCTAGGAGCTGAACTACTGTAACAGTTCAGTGTACTGTTGTGTCTCAAGGAGGTGAACTACTGTAACAGTTCAGTGGGTTATAGTTTCTCTAGGATGTGAACTACTGTCACAGTTCAGTGTGTTTTTGTGTCTCTATTTAGGAGGTGAACTATTGTAACAGTTCAGTGTGTTATTGTGTCTCAAGGAGGTGAACTACTGTAACATTTCAGTGTGTTATAGTGTCTCAAGGAGGTGAACTACTGTAACAGTTCAGTGTGTTATAGTGTCACCAGGAGCTGAACTACTGTAACAGTTCAGTGTGTTATAGTGTCTCTAGGAGGTGAACTACTCTAACAGTTCAGTGTGTTATTGTGTCTCAAGGAGGTGAACTACTGTAACAGTTCAGTGTGTTATAGTGTCTATCTCTAGGAGGTGAACTACTGTAACAGTTCAGTGTGTTATAGTGTCTCTAGGAGGTGAACTACTCTAACAGTTCAGTGTGTTATTGTGTCTCAAGGAGGTGAACTACTGTAACAGTTCAGTGTGTTATAGTGTCTATCTCTAGGAGGTGAACTACTGTAACAGTTCAGTGTGTTATAGTGTCTCTAAGAGGTGAACTACTGTAACAGTTCAGTGTACTGTTGTGTCTCAAGGAGGTGACCTACTGTAACAGTTCAGTGCGTTATAGTGTCTCTAGGAGGTGAACTACTGTAACAGTTCAGTGTACTGTTGTGTCTCAAGGAGGTGACCTACTGTAACAGTTCAGTGTGTTATAGTGTCTCTAGAAGGTGAACTACTGTAACAGTTCAGTGTACTGTTGTGTCTCAAGGAGGTGACCTACTGTAACAGTTCAGTGTGTTATAGTGTCTCTAGAAGGTGACCTACTGTAACAGTTCAGTGTGTTATAGTGTCTCAAGGAGGTGACCTACTGTAACAGTTCTGTGTGTTATAGTTTCTCTAGGAGGTGAACTACTGTAAAAGTTCAGTGTGTTATTGTGTCTCTAGGATGTGAACTACTGTAACAGTTCAGTGTGTCAATGTGTCTCAAGGAGGTGAACTACTGTAACAGTTCAGTGTGTTATAGTGTCTCTCTCTAGGATGTGAACTACTGTAACAGTTCAGTGTGTTATAGTGTCTCTAGGAGGTGAACTACTGTAACAGTTCAGTGTACTGTTGTGTCTCAAGGAGGTGACCTACTGTAACAGTTCAGTGTGTTATAGTGTCTCTAGGAGGTGAACTACTGTAACAGTTCAGTGAACTGTTGTGTCTCAAGGAGGTGAACTACTGTAACAGTTCAGTGTGTTATTGTGTCTCAAGGAGGTGAACTACTGTAACAGTACAGTGTACTGTTGTGTCTCAAGGAGGTGAACTACTGTAACAGTTCAGTGTGTTATAGTGTCTCTCTCTAGGAGGTGAACTACTGTAACAGTTCAGTGTGTTATAGTGTCACCAGGAGCTGAACTACTGTATCAGTTCAGTGTGTTATAGTGTCTCTAGGAGGTGACCTACTGCAACAGTTCAGTGTACTTTTGTGTCTCAAGGAGGTGACCTACTGTAACAGTTCAGTGTGTTATAGTGTCTCTTGGAGGTGAACTACTGTAACAGTTCAGTGTGTTATAGTGTCTCCAAGAGCTGAACTACTGCAACATTTCAGTGTGTTATAGTGTCTCTAAGAGGTGAACTATTGTAACAGTTCAGTGTGTTATTGTGTCTCAAGGAGGTGAACTATTGTAACAGTTCAGTGTGTTATTGTGTCTTTAAGAGGTGAACTATTGTAACATTTCAGTGTGTTATTGTGTCTCAAGGAGGTGAACTACTGTGACAGTTCAGTGTGTTATAGTGTCTCTCTCTAGGAGGTGAACTACTGTAACAGTTCAGTGTGTTATAGTGTCTCTATTTAGGAGGTGAACTACTGTAACAGTTCAGTGTGTTATAGTGTCTCTAGGAGGTGAACTACTGTAACAGTTCAGTGTGTTATAGTGTTTCTAAGAGGTGAACTACTGTAACAGTTCAGAGTGTTATAGTGTCTCTAGGAAGTGAACTACTGTAACAGTTCAGTGAACTTTTGTGTCTCAAGGAGGTGACCTACTGTAACAGTTCAGTGTGTTATAGTGTCACCAGGAGGTGAACTACTGTAACAGTTCCGTGTTTTATAGTGTCTCTAGGAGGTGACCTACTGTAACAGTTCAGTGTTTTATAGTGTCTCTGGAAGGTGAACTACTGTAAAAGTTCAGTGTGTTATAGTGTCTCTAGGATGTGAACTACTGTAACAGTTCAGAGTGTTATAGTGTCTCAAGGAGGTGAACTACTGTAACAGTTCAGTGTTTTATAGTGTCTCTGGAAGGTGAACTACTGTAAAAGTTCAGTGTGTTATAGTGTCTCTAGGATGTGAACTACTGTAACAGTTCAGAGTGTTATAGTGTCTCAAGGAGGTGAACTACTGTAACAGTTCAGTGTTTTATAGTGTCTCTGGAAGGTGAACTACTGTAAAAGTTCAGTGTGTTATAGTGTCTCTAGGATGTGAACTACTGTAACAGTTCAGAGTGTTATAGTGTCTCAAGGAGGTGACCTACTGTAACAGTTCAGTGTGTTATAGTGTCTCTAGGAGCTGAACTACTGTAACAGTTCAGTGTGTTATTGTGTCTCAAGGAGGTGAACTACTGTGACAGTTCAGTGTGTTATAGTGTCTCTCTCTAGGAGGTGAACTACTGTAACAGTTCAGTGTGTTATAGTGTCTCTCTCTAGGAAGTGAACTACTGTAACAGTTCAGTGAACTTTTGTGTCTCAAGGAGGTGACCTACTGTAACAGTTCAGTGTGTTATAGTGTCACCAGGAGGTGAACTACTGTAACAGTTCCGTGTGTTATAGTGTCTCTAGGAGGTGAACTACTGTAAAAGTTCAGTGTGTTATAGTGTCTCTAGGATGTGAACTACTGTAACAGTTCAGAGTGTTATAGTGTCTCAAGGAGGTGAACTACTGTAACAGTTCAGTGTTTTATAGTGTCTCTGGAAGGTGAACTACTGTAAAAGTTCAGTGTGTTATAGTGTCTCTAGGATGTGAACTACTGTAACAGTTCAGAGTGTTATAGTGTCTCAAGGAGGTGAACTACTGTAACAGTTCAGTGTTTTATAGTGTCTCTGGAAGGTGAACTACTGTAAAAGTTCAGTGTGTTACAGTGTCTCTAGGATGTGAACTACTGTAACAGTTCAGTGTTTTATAGTGTCTCTGGAAGGTGAACTACTGTAAAAGTTCAGTGTGTTATAGTGTCTCTAGGATGTGAACTACTGTAACAGTTCAGAGTGTTATAGTGTCTCAAGGAGGTGACCTACTGTAACAGTTCAGTGTGTTATAGTGTCTCTAGGAGCTGAACTACTGTAACAGTTCAGTGTGTTATAGTGTCTCTAAGAGGTGAACTATTGTAACAGTTCAGTGTGTTATTGTGTCTCAAGGAGGTGAACTACTGTAACAGCACAGTGTACTGTTGTGTCTCAAGGAGGTGAACTACTGTACCAGTTCAGTGTGTTATAGTGTCTCTAGGAGCTGAACTACTGTAACAGTTCAGTGTACTGTTGTGTCTCAAGGAGGTGAACTACTGTAACAGTTCAGTGGATTATAGTTTCTCTAGGATGTGAACTACTGTAACAGTTCAGTGTGTTTTTGTGTCTCTATTTAGGAGGTGAACTATTGTAACAGTTCAGTGTGTTATTGTGTCTCAAGGAGGTGAACTACTGTAACATTTCAGTGTGTTATAGTGTCTCAAGGAGGTGAACTACTGTAACAGTTCAGTGTATTATAGTGTCACCAGGAGCTGAACTACTGTAACAGTTCAGTGTGTTATAGTGTCTCTATTTAGGAGGTGAACTACTGTAACAGTGCAGTGTGTTATAGTGTCTCTAGGAAGTGAACTACTGTAACAGTTCAGAGTGTTATAGTGTCTCTAGGAAGTGAACTACTGTAACAGTTCAGTGAACTGTTGTGTCTCAAGGAGGTGACCTACTGTAACAGTTCAGTGTGTTATAGTGTCACCAGGAGGTGAACTACTGTAACAGTTCCGTGTTTTATAGTGTCTCTAGGAGGTGAACTACTGTAACAGTTCAGTGTTTTATAGTGTCTCTGGAAGGTGAACTACTGTAACAGTTCAGTGTGTCATAGTGTCTCTAGGATGTGAACTACTGTAACAGTTCAGAGTGTTATAGTGTCTCAAGGAGGTGAACTACTGTAACAGTTCAGTGTTTTATAGTGTCTCTGGAAGGTGAACTACTGTAAAAGTTCAGTGTGTTATAGTGTCTCTAGGATGTGAACTACTGTAACAGTTCAGAGTGTTATAGTGTCTCAAGGAGGTGACCTACTGTAACAGTTCAGTGTGTTATAGTGTCTCTAGGAGCTGAACTACTGTAACAGTTCAGTGTGTTATAGTGTCTCTAAGAGGTGAACTATTGTAACAGTTCAGTGTGTTATTGTGTCTCAAGGAGGTGAACTACTGTAACAGCACAGTGTACTGTTGTGTCTCAAGGAGGTGAACTACTGTACCAGTTCAGTGTGTTATAGTGTCTCTAGGAGCTGAACTACTGTAACAGTTCAGTGTACTGTTGTTTCTCAAGGAGGTGAACTACTGTAACAGTTCAGTGTGTTATAGTGTCACCAGGATGTGAACTACTGTAACAGTTCAGTGTGTTTTTGTGTCTCTATTTAGGAGGTGAACTATTGTAACAGTTCAGTGTGTTATTGTGTCTCAAGGAGGTGAACTACTGTAACATTTCAGTGTGTTATAGTGTCTCAAGGAGGTGAACTACTGTAACAGTTCAGTGTATTATAGTGTCACCAGGAGCTGAACTACTGTAACAGTTCAGTGTGTTATAGTGTCTCTTGGAGGAGAACTACTCTAACAGTTCAGTGTGTTATTGTGTCTCAAGGAGGTGAACTACTGTAACAGTTCAGTGTGTTATAGTGTCTATCTCTAGGAGGTGAACTACTGTAACAGTTCAGTGTGTTATAGTGTCTCTAGGAGGTGAACTACTGTAACAGTTCAGTGTGTTATAGTGTCACCAGGAGCTGAACTACTGTATCAGTTCAGTGTGTTATAGTGTCTCTAGGAGGTGACCTACTGCAACAGTTCAGTGTACTTTTGTGTCTCAAGGAGGTGACCTACTGTAACAGTTCAGTGTGTTATAGTGTCTCTTGGAGGTGAACTACTGTAACAGTTCAGTGTGTTATAGTGTCTCCAAGAGCTGAACTACTGCAACATTTCAGTGTGTTATAGTGTCTCTAAGAGGTGAACTATTGTAACAGTTCAGTGTGTTATTGTGTCTCAAGGAGGTGAACTATTGTAACAGTTCAGTGTGTTATTGTGTCTTTAAGAGGTGAACTATTGTAACATTTCAGTGTGTTATTGTGTCTCAAGGAGGTGAACTACTGTGACAGTTCAGTGTGTTATAGTGTCTCTCTCTAGGAGGTGAACTACTGTAACAGTTCAGTGTGTTATAGTGTCTCTATTTAGGAGGTGAACTACTGTAACAGTTCAGTGTGTTATAGTGTCTCTAGGAGGTGAACTACTGTAACAGTTCAGTGTGTTATAGTGTTTCTAAGAGGTGAACTACTGTAACAGTTCAGAGTGTTATAGTGTCTCTAGGAAGTGAACTACTGTAACAGTTCAGTGAACTTTTGTGTCTCAAGGAGGTGACCTACTGTAACAGTTCAGTGTGTTATAGTGTCACCAGGAGGTGAACTACTGTAACAGTTCCGTGTTTTATAGTGTCTCTAGGAGGTGACCTACTGTAACAGTTCAGTGTTTTATAGTGTCTCTGGAAGGTGAACTACTGTAAAAGTTCAGTGTGTTATAGTGTCTCTAGGATGTGAACTACTGTAACAGTTCAGAGTGTTATAGTGTCTCAAGGAGGTGAACTACTGTAACAGTTCAGTGTTTTATAGTGTCTCTGGAAGGTGAACTACTGTAAAAGTTCAGTGTGTTATAGTGTCTCTAGGATGTGAACTACTGTAACAGTTCAGAGTGTTATAGTGTCTCAAGGAGGTGAACTACTGTAACAGTTCAGTGTTTTATAGTGTCTCTGGAAGGTGAACTACTGTAAAAGTTCAGTGTGTTATAGTGTCTCTAGGATGTGAACTACTGTAACAGTTCAGAGTGTTATAGTGTCTCAAGGAGGTGACCTACTGTAACAGTTCAGTGTGTTATAGTGTCTCTAGGAGCTGAACTACTGTAACAGTTCAGTGTGTTATTGTGTCTCAAGGAGGTGAACTACTGTGACAGTTCAGTGTGTTATAGTGTCTCTCTCTAGGAGGTGAACTACTGTAACAGTTCAGTGTGTTATAGTGTCTCTCTCTAGGAAGTGAACTACTGTAACAGTTCAGTGAACTTTTGTGTCTCAAGGAGGTGACCTACTGTAACAGTTCAGTGTGTTATAGTGTCACCAGGAGGTGAACTACTGTAACAGTTCCGTGTGTTATAGTGTCTCTAGGAGGTGAACTACTGTAAAAGTTCAGTGTGTTATAGTGTCTCTAGGATGTGAACTACTGTAACAGTTCAGAGTGTTATAGTGTCTCAAGGAGGTGAACTACTGTAACAGTTCAGTGTTTTATAGTGTCTCTGGAAGGTGAACTACTGTAAAAGTTCAGTGTGTTATAGTGTCTCTAGGATGTGAACTACTGTAACAGTTCAGAGTGTTATAGTGTCTCAAGGAGGTGAACTACTGTAACAGTTCAGTGTTTTATAGTGTCTCTGGAAGGTGAACTACTGTAAAAGTTCAGTGTGTTACAGTGTCTCTAGGATGTGAACTACTGTAACAGTTCAGTGTTTTATAGTGTCTCTGGAAGGTGAACTACTGTAAAAGTTCAGTGTGTTATAGTGTCTCTAGGATGTGAACTACTGTAACAGTTCAGAGTGTTATAGTGTCTCAAGGAGGTGACCTACTGTAACAGTTCAGTGTGTTATAGTGTCTCTAGGAGCTGAACTACTGTAACAGTTCAGTGTGTTATAGTGTCTCTAAGAGGTGAACTATTGTAACAGTTCAGTGTGTTATTGTGTCTCAAGGAGGTGAACTACTGTAACAGCACAGTGTACTGTTGTGTCTCAAGGAGGTGAACTACTGTACCAGTTCAGTGTGTTATAGTGTCTCTAGGAGCTGAACTACTGTAACAGTTCAGTGTACTGTTGTGTCTCAAGGAGGTGAACTACTGTAACAGTTCAGTGGATTATAGTTTCTCTAGGATGTGAACTACTGTAACAGTTCAGTGTGTTTTTGTGTCTCTATTTAGGAGGTGAACTATTGTAACAGTTCAGTGTGTTATTGTGTCTCAAGGAGGTGAACTACTGTAACATTTCAGTGTGTTATAGTGTCTCAAGGAGGTGAACTACTGTAACAGTTCAGTGTATTATAGTGTCACCAGGAGCTGAACTACTGTAACAGTTCAGTGTGTTATAGTGTCTCTATTTAGGAGGTGAACTACTGTAACAGTGCAGTGTGTTATAGTGTCTCTAGGAAGTGAACTACTGTAACAGTTCAGAGTGTTATAGTGTCTCTAGGAAGTGAACTACTGTAACAGTTCAGTGAACTGTTGTGTCTCAAGGAGGTGACCTACTGTAACAGTTCAGTGTGTTATAGTGTCACCAGGAGGTGAACTACTGTAACAGTTCCGTGTTTTATAGTGTCTCTAGGAGGTGAACTACTGTAACAGTTCAGTGTTTTATAGTGTCTCTGGAAGGTGAACTACTGTAACAGTTCAGTGTGTCATAGTGTCTCTAGGATGTGAACTACTGTAACAGTTCAGAGTGTTATAGTGTCTCAAGGAGGTGAACTACTGTAACAGTTCAGTGTTTTATAGTGTCTCTGGAAGGTGAACTACTGTAAAAGTTCAGTGTGTTATAGTGTCTCTAGGATGTGAACTACTGTAACAGTTCAGAGTGTTATAGTGTCTCAAGGAGGTGACCTACTGTAACAGTTCAGTGTGTTATAGTGTCTCTAGGAGCTGAACTACTGTAACAGTTCAGTGTGTTATAGTGTCTCTAAGAGGTGAACTATTGTAACAGTTCAGTGTGTTATTGTGTCTCAAGGAGGTGAACTACTGTAACAGCACAGTGTACTGTTGTGTCTCAAGGAGGTGAACTACTGTACCAGTTCAGTGTGTTATAGTGTCTCTAGGAGCTGAACTACTGTAACAGTTCAGTGTACTGTTGTTTCTCAAGGAGGTGAACTACTGTAACAGTTCAGTGTGTTATAGTGTCACCAGGATGTGAACTACTGTAACAGTTCAGTGTGTTTTTGTGTCTCTATTTAGGAGGTGAACTATTGTAACAGTTCAGTGTGTTATTGTGTCTCAAGGAGGTGAACTACTGTAACATTTCAGTGTGTTATAGTGTCTCAAGGAGGTGAACTACTGTAACAGTTCAGTGTATTATAGTGTCACCAGGAGCTGAACTACTGTAACAGTTCAGTGTGTTATAGTGTCTCTTGGAGGAGAACTACTCTAACAGTTCAGTGTGTTATTGTGTCTCAAGGAGGTGAACTACTGTAACAGTTCAGTGTGTTATAGTGTCTATCTCTAGGAGGTGAACTACTGTAACAGTTCAGTGTGTTATAGTGTCTCTAGGAGGTGAACTACTGTAACAGTTCAGTGTACTGTTGTGTCTCAAGGAGGTGACCTACTGTAACAGTTCAGTGTGTTATAGTGTCTCTAGGAGGTGAACTACTGTAACAGTTCAGTGAACTGTTGTGTCTCAAGGAGGTGAACTACTGTAACAGTTCAGTGTGTTATTGTGTCTCAAGGAGGTGAACTACTGTAACAGTACAGTGTACTGTTGTGTCTCAAGGAGGTGAACTACTGTAACAGTTCAGTGTGTTATAGTGTCTCTCTCTAGGAGGTGAACTACTGTAACAGTTCAGTGTGTTATAGTGTCTCTAGGAGGTGACCTACTGCAACAGTTCAGTGTACTTTTGTGTCTCAAGGAGGTGACCTACTGTAACAGTTCAGTGTGTTATAGTGTCTCTTGGAGGTGAACTACTGTAACAGTTTAGTGTGTTATAGTGTTTCTAAGAGGTGAACTACTGTAACAGTTCAGAGTGTTATAGTGTCTCTCTCTAGGATGTGAACTACTGTAACAGTTCAGTGTGTTATAGTGTCTCTAGGAGGTGAACTACTGTAACAGTTCAGTGTACTGTTGTGTCTCAAGGAGGTGAACTACTGTACCAGTTCAGTGTGTTATAGTGTCTCTAGGAGCTGAACTACTGTAACAGTTCAGTGTACTGTTGTGTCTCAAGGAGGTGAACTACTGTAACAGTTCAGTGGGTTATAGTTTCTCTAGGATGTGAACTACTGTAACAGTTCAGTGTGTTTTTGTGTCTCTATTTAGGAGGTGAACTATTGTAACAGTTCAGTGTGTTATTGTGTCTCAAGGAGATGAACTACTGTAACATTTCAGTGTGTTATAGTGTCTCAAGGAGGTGAAATACTGTAACAGTTCAGTGTGTTATAGTGTCACCAGGAGCTGAACTACTGTAACAGTTCAGTGTGTTATAGTGTCTCTAGGAGGTGAACTACTCTAACAGTTCAGTGTGTTATTGTGTCTCAAGGAGGTGAACTACTGTAACAGTTCAGTGTGTTGTAGTGTCTATCTCTAGGAGGTGAACTACTGTAACAGTTCAGTGTGTTATAGTGTCTCTAAGAGGTGAACTACTGTAACAGTTCAGTGTACTGTTGTGTCTCAAGGAGGTGACCTACTGTAACAGTTCAGTGCGTTATAGTGTCTCTAGGAGGTGAACTACTGTAACAGTTCAGTGTACTGTTGTGTCTCAAGGAGGTGACCTACTGTAACAGTTCAGTGTGTTATAGTGTCTCTAGAAGGTGAACTCCTGTAACAGTTCAGTGTACTGTTGTGTCTCAAGGAGGTGACCTACTGTAACAGTTCAGTGTGTTATATTGTCTCTAGAAGGTGACCTACTGTAACAGTTCAGTGTGTTATAGTGTCTCAAGGAGGTGACCTACTGTAACAGTTCAGTGTGTTATAGTGTCTCTAGGAGGTGAACTACTGTAAAAGTTCAGTGTGTTATTGTGTCTCTAGGATGTGAACTACTGTAACAGTTCAGTGTGTCAATGTGTCTCAAGGAGGTGAACTACTGTAACAGTTCAGTGTGTTATAGTGTCTCTCTCTAGGATGTGAACTACTGTAACAGTTCAGTGTGTTATAGTGTCTCTAGGAGGTGAACTACTGTAACAGTTCAGTGTACTGTTGTGTCTCAAGGAGGTGACCTACTGTAACAGTTCAGTGTGTCAATGTGTCTCAAGGAGGTGAACTACTGTAACAGTTCAGTGTGTTATAGTGTCTCTCTCTAGGATGTGAACTACTGTAACAGTTCAGTGTGTTATAGTGTCTCTAGGAGGTGAACTACTGTAACAGTTCAGTGTACTGTTGTGTCTCAAGGAGGTGTCCTACTGTAACAGTTCAGTGTGTTATAGTGACTCTAGGAGGTGAACTACTCTAACAGTTCAGTGTGTTATTGTGTCTCAAGGAGGTGAACTACTGTAACAGTTCAGTGTGTTATAGTGTATATCTCTAGGAGGTGAACTACTGTAACAGTTCAGTGTGTTATAGTGTCTCTAAGAGGTGAACTACTGTAACAGTTCAGTGTACTGTTGTGTCTCAAGGAGGTGACCTACTGTAACAGTTCAGTGTGTTATAGTGTCTCTAGAAGGTGAACTCCTGTAACAGTTCAGTGTACTGTTGTGTCTCAAGGAGGTGACCTACTGTAACAGTTCAGTGTGTTATATTGTCTCTAGAAGGTGACCTACTGTAACAGTTCAGTGTGTTATAGTGTCTCAAGGAGGTGACCTACTGTAACAGTTCAGTGTGTTATAGTGTCTCTAGGAGGTGAACTACTGTAAAAGTTCAGTGTGTTATTGTGTCTCTAGGATGTGAACTACTGTAACAGTTCAGTGTGTCAATGTGTCTCAAGGAGGTGAACTACTGTAACAGTTCAGTGTGTTATAGTGTCTCTCTCTAGGATGTGAACTACTGTAACAGTTCAGTGTGTTATAGTGTCTCTAGGAGGTGAACTACTGTAACAGTTCAGTGTACTGTTGTGTCTCAAGGAGGTGACCTACTGTAACAGTTCAGTGTGTTATAGTGTCTCTAGGAGGTGAACTACTGTAACAGTTCAGTGAACTGTTGTGTCTCAAGGAGGTGAACTACTGTAACAGTTCAGTGTGTTATTGTGTCTCAAGGAGGTGAACTACTGTAACAGTACAGTGTACTGTTGTGTCTCAAGGAGGTGAACTACTGTAACAGTTCAGTGTGTTATAGTGTCTCTCTCTAGGAGGTGAACTACTGTAACAGTTCAGTGTGTTATAGTGTCACCAGGAGCTGAACTACTGTATCAGTTCAGTGTGTTATAGTGTCTCTAGGAGGTGACCTACTGCAACAGTTCAGTGTACTTATGTGTCTCAAGGAGGTGACCTACTGTAACAGTTCAGTGTGTTATAGTGTCTCTCTCTAGGATGTGAACTACTGTAACAGTTCAGTGTGTTATAGTGTCTCTAGGAGGTGAACTACTGTAACAGTTCAGTGTACTGTTGTGTCTCAAGGAGGTGACCTACTGTAACAGTTCAGTGTGTTATTGTGTCTCAAGGAGGTGAACTACTGTAACAGTACAGTGTACTGTTGTGTCTCAAGGAGGTGAACTACTGTAACAGTTCAGTGTGTTATAGTGTCTCTCTCTAGGAGGTGAACTACTGTAACAGTTTAGTGTGTTATAGTGTCTCTTGGAGGTGAACTACTGTATCAGTTCAGTGTGTTATAGTGTCTCTAGGAGGTGACCTACTGCAACAGTTCAGTGTACTTATGTGTCTCAAGGAGGTGACCTACTGTAACAGTTCAGTGTGTTATAGTGTCTCTAGGAGGTGAACTACTGTAACAGTACAGTGTACTGTTGTGTCTCAAGGAGGTGAACTACTGTAACAGTTCAGAGTGTTTTAGTGTCACCAGGATGTGAACTACTGTAAAAGTTCAGTGTGTTATTGTGTCTCTATTTAGGAGGTGAACTATTGTAACATTTCAGTGTGTTAGAGTGTCACCAGGAGGTGAACCGCTGTAACAGTTCAGTGTGTTATAGTGTCTCTAAGAGGTGAACTACTGTAACAGTTCAGTGTGTAATGTTGTCTCTCACTAAGACGAGAAATACTGTATCAGTTCAGTGTGTTATAGTGTCCCTAAGAGGTGAACTACTGTAACAGTTCAGTGTGTTATAGTGTCTCTAGGAGGTGACCTACTGTAACAGTTCAGTGTGTTATAGTGTCTCTAGGAGGTGAACTACTGTATCAGTTCAGTGTGTTATAGTGTCTCTAGGAGGTGAACTACTGTAACAGTTCAGTGTGTTATAGTGTCACCAGGATGTGAACTACTGTAATTGTTCTGTGTGTTATAGTGTAACTAGGAGGTGAACTACTGTAACATTTCAGTGTGTTATAGTTTCTCTTGGAGGTGAACTACTGTAAAAGTTCAGTGTGTTATAGTGTCTCAAGGAGGTGAACTACTGTAACAGTTCAGTGTGTTATTGTGTCTCTATTTAGGAGGTGAACTATTGTAACAGTTCAGTGTGTTATAGTGTCACCAGGAGGTGAACTACTGTATCAGTTCAGTGTGTTATAGTGTCTCTAAGAGGTGAACTACTGTAACAGTTCAGTGTGAAATGTTGTCTCTCACTAAGACGAGAAATACTGTATCAGTTCAGTGTGTTATAGTGTAACTAGGAGGTGAACTACTGTAACAGTTCAGTGTGTTATAGTGTCTCTAGGAGGTGAACTACTGTAACAGTTCAGTGTGTTATAGTGTCTCTAGGAGGTGAACTACTGTAACAGTTCAGTGTGTTATAGTGTCTCTAGGAGGTGAACTACTGTAACAGTTCAGTGTGTTATAGTGTCTCTAAGAGGTGAACTACTGTAACAGTTTAGTGTGTTATAGTGTCTCTAGGATGTGAACTACTGTAAAAGTTCAGTGTGTTATAGTGTCTCAAGGAGGTGAACTACTGTAACAGTTCAGTGTGTTATTGTGTCTCTATTTAGGAGGTGAACTATTGAAACAGTTCAGTGTGTTATAGTGTCACCAGGAGGTGAACTACTGTAACAGTTCAGTGTGTTATAGTGTCACTAGGATGTGAACTACTTTAACAGTTCAGTGTGTTATAGTGTCTCAAGGAGGTGAACTACTGTAACAGTTCAGTGTGTTATAGTGTCTCTAAGAGGTGAACTACTGTAACAGTACAGTGTGTTATAGTGTCTCTCTCTAGGAGGTGAACTACTGTAACAGTTCAGTGTGTTATAGTGTCTCTAGGAGGTGACCTACTGTAACAGTTCAGTGTGTTATAGTGTTTCAAGGAGGTGACCTACTGTAACAGTTCAGTGTGTTATAGTGTCTCTAGGAGGTGAACTACTGTAACAGTTCAGTGTGTTTTTGTGTCTCTCAGAGGTGAACTATTGTAACAGTTCAGTGTGTTATTGTGTCTCAAGGAGGTGAATTACTGTAACAGTTTAGTGTGTTATTGTGTCACCAGGAGGTGAACTACTGTAACAGTTCTGTGTGTTTTTGTGTCTCTCAGAGGTGAACTATTGTAACAGTTCAGTGTGTTATTGTGTCTCAAGGAGGTGAACTACTGTAACAGTTTAGTGTGTTATTGTGTCTCTAGGAGGTGAACTACTGTAACAGTTCAGTGTGTTATAGTGTCTCTAGGAGCTGAACTACTGTAACAGTTCAGTGTACTGTTGAGTCTCAAGGAGGTGAACTACTGTAACAGTTCAGTGGGTTGTAGTTTCTCTAGGATGTGAACTACTGTAACAGTTCAGTGTGTTTTTGTGTCTCTATTTAGGAGGTGAACTACTGTAACAGTTCAGTGTGTTATAGTGTCTCAAGGAGGTGAACTACTGTAACAGTTCAGTGTGTTATAGTGTCTCCAGAAGCTGAACTACTGTATCATTTCAGTGTGTTATTGTGTCTTTAAGAGGTGAACTATTGTAACAGTTCAGTGTGTTATTGTGTCTCAAGGAGGTGAACTACTGTAACAGTTCAGTGTATCATAGTGTCTCTAAGAGGTGAACTACTGTGACAGTTCAGTGTGTTATAGTGTCTCTCACTAAGACGTGAAATACTGTATCAGTTCAGTGTGTTATTGTATCTCAAGGAGGTGAACTACTGTAACAGTTCAGTGTGTTATAGTGTCTCTAGGAGGTGAACTACTGTAACAGTTCAGTGTGTTATAGTGTCTCTAAGAGGTGAACTACTGTAACAGTTCAGTGTGTTATAGTGTCTCTAGGAGGTGAACTACTGTTTACAGTTCAGTGTGTTATAGTGTCTCTAGGAGGTGAACTACTGTAACAGTTCAGTGTGTTATAGTGTCTCTAGGAGGTGAACTACTGTAACACTTCAGTGTGTTATTGTGTCTCTAGGAGTTGAACAACTGTAACAGTTCAGTGTACTGTTGTGTCTCAAGGAGGTGAACTACTGTAACAGTTCAGTGTGTTATAGTGTCTCTAAGAGGTGAACTATTGTAACAGTTCAGTGTGTTATAGTGTCTCTAGGAGGTGAACTATTGTAACAGTTCAGTGTGTTATTGTGTCTCAAGGAGGTGAACTACTGTAACATTTCAGTGTGTTATAGTGTCTCAAGGAGGTGAACTACTGTAACAGTTCAGTATGTTATAGTGTCACCAGGAGCTGAACTACGGTAACAGTTCAGTGTGTTATAGTGTCTCTAGGAGCTGAACTACTGTAACAGTTCAGTGTGTTATAGTGTCTCTAAGAGGTGAACTACTGTAACAGTACAGTGTACTGTTGTGTCTCAAGGAGGTGAACTACTGCAACAGTTCAGTGTGTTATAGTGTCTCTAGGAGCTGAACTACTGTAACAGTTCAGTGTACTGTTGTGTCTCAAGGAGGTGAACTACTGTAACAGTTCAGTGGGTTATAGTTTCTCTAGGATGTGAACTTCTGTAACAGTTCAGTGTGTTTTTGTGTCTCTATTTAGGAGGTGAACTATTGTAACAGTTCAGTGTGTTATTGTGTCTCAAGGAGGTGAACTACTGTAACATTTCAGTGTGTTATAGTGTCTCAAGGAGGTGAACTACTGTAACAGTTCAGTGTGTTATAGTGTCACCAGGAGCTGAACTACTGTAACAGTTCAGTGTGTTATAGTGTCTCTAGGAGGTGAACTACTGTAACAGTTCAGTGTGTTATAGTGTCTCTCTCTAGGAGGTGAACTACTGTAACAGTTCAGTGTGTTATCGTGTCTCTAAGAGGTGAACTACAGTAACAGTTCAGTGAACTGTTTTGTCTCAAGGAGGTGAACTACTGTAACAGTTCAGTGTGTTATAGTGTCTCAAGGAGGTGAATTACTGTAACAGTTTAGTGTGTTATTGTGTCACCAGGAGGTGAACTACTGTAACAGTTCTGTGTGTTTTTGTGTCTCTCAGAGGTGAACTATTGTAACAGTTCAGTGTGTTATTGTGTCTCAAGGAGGTGAACTACTGTAACAGTTTAGTGTGTTATTGTGTCACCAGGAGGTGAACTACTGTAACAGTTCAGGGTGTTATAGTGTCTCTCAATAAGACATGAAATACTGTAACAGTTCCGTGTGTTATTGTGTCTCTAGGAGGTGAACTACTGTAACAGTTCAGTGTGTTATAGTGTCTCTAGGAGCTGAACTACTGTAACAGTTCAGTGTACTGTTGAGTCTCAAGGAGGTGAACTACTGTAACAGTTCAGTGGGTTGTAGTTTCTCTAGGATGTGAACTACTGTAACAGTTCAGTGTGTTTTTGTGTCTCTATTTAGGAGGTGAACTACTGTAACAGTTCAGTGTGTTATAGTGTCTCAAGGAGGTGAACTACTGTAACAGTTCAGTGTGTTATAGTGTCTCCAGAAGCTGAACTACTGTATCATTTCAGTGTGTTATTGTGTCTTTAAGAGGTGAACTATTGTAACAGTTCAGTGTGTTATTGTGTCTCAAGGAGGTGAACTACTGTAACAGTTCAGTGTGTTATCGTGTCTCTAAGAGGTGAACTACTGTAACAGTTCAGTGTACTGTTGTGTCTCAAGGAGGTGACCTACTGTAACAGTTCAGTGTGTTATAGTGTCTCTAGGAGGTGAACTACTGTAACAGTTCAGTGAACTGTTTTGTCTCAAGGAGGTGAACTACTGTAACAGTTCAGTGTGTTATAGTGTCTCAAGGAGGTGAATTACTGTAACAGTTTAGTGTGTTATTGTGGCACCAGGAGGTGAACTACTGTAACAGTTCTGTGTGTTTTTGTGTCTCTCAGAGGTGAACTATTGTAACAGTTCAGTGTGTTATTGTGTCTCAAGGAGGTGAACTACTGTAACAGTTTAGTGTGTTATAGTGTCTCTAGGAAGTGAACTACTGTAACAGTTCAGTGTGTTATAGTGTCACCAGGAGGTGAACTACTGTAACAGTTCAGGGTGTTATAGTGTCTCCAGAAGCTGAACTACTGTATCATTTCAGTGTGTTATTGTGTCTTTAAGAGGTGAACTATTGTAACAGTTCAGTGTGTTATTGTGTCTCAAGGAGGTGAACTACTGTAACAGTTCAGTGTGTTATAGTGTCTCAAGGAGGTGAACTACTGTAACAGTTCAGTGTGTTATAGTGTCTCCAGAAGCTGAACTACTGTATCATGTCAGTGTGTTATTGTGTCTTTAAGAGGTGAACTATTGTAACAGTTCAGTGTGTTATTGTGTCTCAAGGAGGTGAACTACTGTAACAGTTCAGTGTATCATAGTGTCTCTAAGAGGTGAACTACTGTGACAGTTCAGTGTGTTATAGTGTCTCTCACTAAGACGTGAAATACTGTATCAGTTCAGTGTGTTATTGTATCTCAAGGAGGTGAACTACTGTAACAGTTCAGTGTGTTATAGTGTCTCTCTCTAGGAGGTGAACTACTGTAACAGTTCAGTGTGTTATAGTGTCTCTAGGAGGTGAACTACTGTAACAGTTCAGTGTGTTATAGTGTCTCTAAGAGGTGAACTACTGTAACAGTTCAGTGTGTTATAGTGTCTCTAGGAGGTGAACTACTGTAACAGTTCAGTGTGTTATAGTGTCTCTAGGAGGTGAACTACTGTAACAGTTCAGTGTGTTATAGTGTCTCTAGGAGGTGAACTACTGTAACACTTCAGTGTGTTATTGTGTCTCTAGGAGTTGAACAACTGTAACAGTTCAGTGTACTGTTGTGTCTCAAGGAGGTGAACTACTGTAACAGTTCAGTGTGTTATAGTGTCTCTAAGAGGTGAACTATTGTAACAGTTCAGTGTGTTATAGTGTCTCTAGGAGGTGAACTATTGTAACAGTTCAGTGTGTTATTGTGTCTCAAGGAGGTGAACTACTGTAACATTTCAGTGTGTTATAGTGTCTCAAGGAGGTGAACTACTGTAACAGTTCAGTATGTTATAGTGTCACCAGGAGCTGAACTACGGTAACAGTTCAGTGTGTTATAGTGTCTCTAGGAGCTGAACTACTGTAACAGTTCAGTGTGTTATAGTGTCTCTAAGAGGTGAACTACTGTAACAGTACAGTGTACTGTTGTGTCTCAAGGAGGTGAACTACTGTAACAGTTCAGTGTGTTATAGTGTCTCTAGGAGCTGAACTACTGTAACAGTTCAGTGTACTGTTGTGTCTCAAGGAGGTGAACTACTGTAACAGTTCAGTGGGTTATAGTTTCTCTAGGATGTGAACTTCTGTAACAGTTCAGTGTGTTTTTGTGTCTCTATTTAGGAGGTGAACTATTGTAACAGTTCAGTGTGTTATTGTGTCTCAAGGAGGTGAACTACTGTAACATTTCAGTGTGTTATAGTGTCTCAAGGAGGTGAACTACTGTAACAGTTCAGTGTGTTATAGTGTCACCAGGAGCTGAACTACTGTAACAGTTCAGTGTGTTATAGTGTCTCTAGGAGGTGAACTACTGTAACAGTTCAGTGTGTTATAGTGTCTCTCTCTAGGAGGTGAACTACTGTAACAGTTCAGTGTGTTATCGTGTCTCTAAGAGGTGAACTACTGTAACAGTTCAGTGTACTGTTGTGTCTCAAGGAGGTGACCTACTGTAACAGTTCAGTGTGTTATAGTGTCTCTAAGAGGTGAACTACTGTAACAGTTCAGTGTACTGTTGTGTCTCAAGGAGGTGAACTACTGTAACAGTTCAGTGAACTGTTTTGTCTCAAGGAGGTGAACTACTGTAACAGTTCAGTGTGTTATAGTGTCTCTAGAAGGTGAACTACTGTAAAAGTTCAGTGTGTTATAGTGTCTCTAGGATGTGAACTACTGTAACAGTTCAGTGTGTCAATGTGTCTCAAGGAGGTGAACTACTGTAACAGTTCAGTGTGTTATAGTGTCTCTCTCTAGGATGTGAACTACTGTAACAGTTCAGTGTGTCAATGTGTCTCAAGGAGGTGAACTACTGTAACAGTTCAGTGTGTTATTGTGTCTCAAGGAGGTGAACTACTGTAACAGTTTAGTGTGTTATAGTGTCTCTAGGAAGTGAACTACTGTAACAGTTCAGTGTGTTATAGTGTCACCAGAAGCTGAACTACTGTATCATTTCAGTGTGTTATTGTGTCTTTAAGAGGTGAACTATTGTAACAGTTCAGTGTGTTATTGTGTCTCAAGGAGGTGAACTACTGTAACAGTTCAGTGTGTTATAGTGTCTCAAGGAGGTGAACTACTGTAACAGTTCAGTGTGTTATAGTGTCTCCAGAAGCTGAACTACTGTATCATTTCAGTGTGTTATTGTGTCTTTAAGAGGTGAACTATTGTAACAGTTCAGTGTGTTATTGTGTCTCAAGGAGGTGAACTACTGTAACAGTTCAGTGTATCATAGTGTCTCTAAGAGGTGAACTACTGTGACAGTTCAGTGTGTTATAGTGTCTCTCACTAAGACGTGAAATACTGTATCAGTTCAGTGTGTTATTGTATCTCAAGGAGGTGAACTACTGTAACAGTTCAGTGTGTTATAGTGTCTCTCTCTAGGAGGTGAACTACTGTAACAGTTCAGTGTGTTATAGTGTCTCTAGGAGGTGAACTACTGTAACAGTTCAGTGTGTTATAGTGTCTCTAAGAGGTGAACTACTGTAACAGTTCAGTGTGTTATAGTGTCTCTAGGAGGTGAACTACTGTAACAGTTCAGTGTGTTATAGTGTCTCTAGGAGGTGAACTACTGTAACAGTTCAGTGTGTTATAGTGTCTCTAGGAGGTGAACTACTGTAACACTTCAGTGTGTTATTGTGTCTCTAGGAGTTGAACAACTGTAACAGTTCAGTGTACTGTTGTGTCTCAAGGAGGTGAACTACTGTAACAGTTCAGTGTGTTATAGTGTCTCTAAGAGGTGAACTATTGTAACAGTTCAGTGTGTTATAGTGTCTCTAGGAGGTGAACTATTGTAACAGTTCAGTGTGTTATTGTGTCTCAAGGAGGTGAACTACTGTAACATTTCAGTGTGTTATAGTGTCTCAAGGAGGTGAACTACTGTAACAGTTCAGTATGTTATAGTGTCACCAGGAGCTGAACTACGGTAACAGTTCAGTGTGTTATAGTGTCTCTAGGAGCTGAACTACTGTAACAGTTCAGTGTGTTATAGTGTCTCTAAGAGGTGAACTACTGTAACAGTACAGTGTACTGTTGTGTCTCAAGGAGGTGAACTACTGTAACAGTTCAGTGTGTTATAGTGTCTCTAGGAGCTGAACTACTGTAACAGTTCAGTGTACTGTTGTGTCTCAAGGAGGTGAACTACTGTAACAGTTCAGTGGGTTATAGTTTCTCTAGGATGTGAACTTCTGTAACAGTTCAGTGTGTTTTTGTGTCTCTATTTAGGAGGTGAACTATTGTAACAGTTCAGTGTGTTATTGTGTCTCAAGGAGGTGAACTACTGTAACATTTCAGTGTGTTATAGTGTCTCAAGGAGGTGAACTACTGTAACAGTTCAGTGTGTTATAGTGTCACCAGGAGCTGAACTACTGTAACAGTTCAGTGTGTTATAGTGTCTCTAGGAGGTGAACTACTGTAACAGTTCAGTGTGTTATAGTGTCTCTCTCTAGGAGGTGAACTACTGTAACAGTTCAGTGTGTTATCGTGTCTCTAAGAGGTGAACTACTGTAACAGTTCAGTGTACTGTTGTGTCTCAAGGAGGTGACCTACTGTAACAGTTCAGTGTGTTATAGTGTCTCTAAGAGGTGAACTACTGTAACAGTTCAGTGTACTGTTGTGTCTCAAGGAGGTGAACTACTGTAACAGTTCAGTGAACTGTTTTGTCTCAAGGAGGTGAACTACTGTAACAGTTCAGTGTGTTATAGTGTCTCTAGAAGGTGAACTACTGTAAAAGTTCAGTGTGTTATAGTGTCTCTAGGATGTGAACTACTGTAACAGTTCAGTGTGTCAATGTGTCTCAAGGAGGTGAACTACTGTAACAGTTCAGTGTGTTATAGTGTCTCTCTCTAGGATGTGAACTACTGTAACAGTTCAGTGTGTCAATGTGTCTCAAGGAGGTGAACTACTGTAACAGTTCAGTGTGTTATAGTGCCTCTCACTAAGACATGAAATACTGTATCAGTTCAGTGTGTTATAGTGTCTCTAAGAGGTGAAAAACTGTAACAGTTCAGTGTGTTATAGTGTCTCTAGGAGGTGAACTACTGTAACAGTTCAGTGAACTGTTGTGTCTCAAGGAGGTGACCTACTGTAACAGTTCATTGTACTGTTGTGTCTCAAGGAGGTGAACTACTGTAACAGTTCAGTGTGTTATAGTGTCACCAGGATGTGAACTACTGTAATTGTTCAGTGTGTTATAGTGTAACTAGGAGGTGAACTACTGTAACAGTTCAGTGTGTTATTGTGTCTCTATTTAGGAGGTGAACTACTGTAACATTTCAGTGTGTTATTGTGTCTCTATTTAGGAGGTGAACTACTGTAACAGTTCAGTGTGTTATAGTGTCACCAGGATGTGAACTACTGTAACAGTTCCGTGTTTTATAGTGTCTCTAGGAGGTGAACTACTGTAACAGTTCAGTGTGTCAATGTGTCTCAAGGAGGTGAACTACTGTTACAGTTCAGTGTGTTATAGTGTCTCTCACTAAGACATGAAATACTGTATCAGTTCAGTGTGTTATAGTGTCTCTAAGAGGTGAAATACTGTAACAGTTCAGTGTGTTATAGTGTCTCTAGGAGGTGAACTACTGTAACAGTTCAGTGAACTGTTGTGTCTCAAGGAGGTGACCTACTGTAACAGTTCAGTGTACTGTTGTGTCTCAAGGAGGTGAACTACTGTAACAGTTCAGTGTGTTATAGTGTCACCAGGATGTGAACTACTGTAATTGTTCAGTGTGTTATGGTGTAACTTCGAGGTGAACTACTGTAACAGTTCAGTGTGTTATTGTGTCTCTATTTAGGAGGTGAACTACTGTAACATTTCAGTGTGTTATTGTGTCTCTATTTAGGAGGTGAACTACTGTAACAGTTCAGTGTGTTATAGTGTCTCTAAGAGGTGAACTACTGTAACAGTTTAGTGTGTTATAGTGTCTCTAAGATGTGAAATACTGTAACAGTTCAGTATGTTATAGTGTCTCTAGGAGGTGAACTACTGTAACAGTTCAGTGAACTGTTGTGTCTCAAGGAGGTGAACTGCTGTAACAGTTCAGTGTGTTATAGTGTCTCTAGGAGGTGAACTACTGTAACAGTTCAGTGTGTTATAGTGTCTCTAGGAGGTGAACTACTGTAACAGTTCAGTGTGTAATTTTGTCTCTCTCTAGGAGGTGAACTACTGTAACAGTTCAGTGTGTTATTGTGTCTCTAGAAGGTGAACTACTGTAAAAGTTCTGTGTGTTATAGTGTCTCTAGGATGTGAACTACTGTAGCAGTTCAGTGTATTATAGTGTCTCTAGGAGGTGACCTACTGTAACAGTTCAGTGTGTTATAGTGTCTCTAAGAGGTGACCTACTGTAACAGTTCAGTGTGTTATTGTGTCTCTTGGAGGTGACCTACTGTAACAGTTCAGTGTACTGTTATGTCTCAAGGAGGTGAACTACTGTAACAGTTCAGTGTGTTATAGTGTCTCTAGGAGGTGAACTACTATAACAGTTCAGTGAACTGTTGTGTCTCAAGGAGGTGACCTACTGTAACAGTTCAGTGTGTTATAGTGTCTCTTGGAGGTGAACTACTGTAACAGTTTAGTGTGTTATAGTGTTTCTAGGAGGTTACCTACTGTAACAGTTTAGTGTGTTATAGTGTCTCTAGGAGGTTACCTACTGTAACAGTTTAGTGTGTTATAGTGTCTCTAGGAGGTGAACTACTGTAACAGTTCTGTGTACTGTTGTGTCTCAAGGAGGTGAACTACTGTAACAGTTCAGTGTGTTATAGTGTCTCTAGGAGGTGAACTACTGTAACAGTTCCGTGTTTTATAGTGTCTCTAGGAGGTGAACTACTGTAACAGTTCAGTGTGTTATAGTGTCTCTAGAAGGTGAACTACTGTAACAGTTCAGTGTGTTATAGTGTCTCTAGGATGTGAACTACTGTAACAGTTCAGTGTGTTATTGTGTCTCTATTTAGGAGGTGAACTATTGTAACATTTCAGTGTGTTAGAGTGTCACCAGGATGTGAACTACTGTAACAGTTCCGTGTTTTATAGTGTCTCTAGGAGGTGAACTACTGTAACAGTTCAGTGTGTTATAGTGTCTCTAGGATGTGAACTACTGTAACAGTTCAGTGTGTTATTGTGTCTCTAGGATGTGAACTACTGTAACAGTTCAGTGTGTCATAGTGTCTCTCACTAAGACATGAAATACTGTAACAGTTCCGTGTGTTATTGTGTCTCTAGGAGGTGAACTACAGTAACAGTTCAGTGTGTTATAGTGTCTCTCTCTAGGAGGTGAACTACTGTAACAGTTTAGTGTGTTATAGTGTCTCTCTCTAGGAGGTGAACTACTGTATCAGTTCAGTGTGTTATAGTGTCTCTAAGAGGTGAACTACTGTAACATTTCAGTGTGTTATTGTGTCTCTAGGAGGTGACCTACTGTAACAGTTCAGTGTGTTATAGTGTCTCTAGGAGGTGACCTACTGTAACAGTTCAGTGTACTGTTATGTCTCAAGGAGTTGAACTACTGTAACAGTTCAGTGTGTTATAGTGTCTCTAGGAGGTGAACTACTGTAACAGTTCAGTGTGTCATATTGTCTCTAGGAGGTGAACAGCTGTAACAGTTCAGTGTGTTATAGTGTCTCTAGGAGGTGAACTACTGTAACAGTTCAGTGTGTTATAGTGTCACTAGGATGTGAACTACTGTAACAGTTCAGTGTGTTAATGTGTCTCTATTTAGGAGGTGAACTATTGTAACAGTTCAGTGTGTTAATGTGTCTCTATTTAAGAGGTGAACTACTGTAACAGTTCAGTGTGTTATAGTGTCTCTAGGTGGTGAACTACTGTAACAGTTCCGTGTGTTATAGTGTCTCTTGAAGCTGAACTACAGTAACAGTTCAGTGTGTTATAGTGTCTCTAAGAGGTGAACTACTGTAACAGTTCAGTGTGTTATAGTGTCTCTTGGAGGTGAACTACTGTAACAGTTCAGTGTGTTATAGTGTCTCTAAGAGGTGAACTACTGTAACAGTTCAGTGTGTTTTAGTGTCTCTTGGAGGGGAACCACTGCAACAGTTCAATGTGTTATAGTGTCTCTAGGAGGTGAACAGCTGTAACAGTTCAGTGTGTTATAGTGTCTCTAGGAGGTGAACTACTGTAACAGTTCAGTGTGTTATAGTGTCTCTTGGAGGTGAACTACTGTAACAGTTCAGTGTGTTATAGTGTCTCTAAGAGGTGAACTACTGTAACAGTTCAGTGTGTTTTAGTGTCTCTTGGAGGGGAACCACTGTAACAGTTCAGTGTGTTTTAGTGTCTCTTGGAGGGGAACCACTGTAACAGTTCAGTGTGTTATAGTGTCTCTAGGAGGTGAACTACTGTAACAGTTCAGTGTGTTATATTGTCTCCTGGGAGGTGAACTACTGTAACAGTTATGTGTGTTATAGTGTCTCTAGGAGGTGAACTATTGTAACAGTTCAGTGTGTTATAGTGTCTCTCACTAAGACATGGAATACTGTAACAGTTCAGTGTGTTATAGTGTCACTAGGATATGAACTACTGTAACAGTTCAGTGTGTTATAGTGCCTCTAGGAGGTGAACTACTCTAACAGTTCAGTGTGTTATAGTGTCTCTAGGAGGTGAACTACTGTAACAGTTCAGTGTGTTATAGTGTCTCTAGGAGGTGAACTACTGTAACAGTTCAGTGTGTTATAGTGTCTCTGGGAGGTGAACTACTGTAACAGTTCAGTGTGTTATAGTGTCACCAGGAGGTGAACAACTGTAACAGTTCAGTGTGTCATAGTGTCTCTCACTAAGACATGAAATACTGTAACAGTTCCGTGTGTTATTGTGTCTCTAGGATGTGAACTACTGTAACAGTTCAGTGTGTCAGAGTGTCTCTCTCTCGGAGGTGAACTACTGTAACAGTTCAGTGTGTCATAGTGTCTCTCACTAAGACATGAAATACTGTAACAGTTCCGTGTGTTATTGTGTCTCTAGGATGTGAACTACTGTAACAGTTCAGTGTGTCAGAGTGTCTCTCTCTCGGAGGTGAACTACTGTAACAGTTCAGTGTGTTATAGTGTATCTGTCTAGGAGGTGAACAACTGTAACAGTTCAGTGTGTTATTGTGTCTCAAGGAGGTGACCTACCGTAACAGTTCAGTGTGTTAGAGTGTCTCTAGCAGGTGAACTACTGTAACAGTTCAGTGTGTTATCGTATCACCAGGAGGTGAACTACTGTAAAAGTTCAGTGTGTTATAGTGTCTCTATTTAGGAGGTGAACTATTGTAACAGTTCAGTGTGTTATAGTGTCACCAGGATGTGAACTACTGTAACAGTTCAGTGTGTTATCGTTTCACCAGGAGGTGAACTACTGTAAAAGTTCAGTGTGTTATAGTGTCTCTAAGAGGTGAACTACTGTAACAGTTCAGTGTGTTAATGTGTCTCTATTTAGGAGGTGAACTATTGTAACAGTTCAGTGTGTTATAGTGTCTCAAGGAGGTGAACTACTGTAACAGTTCAGTGTGTTATAGTGTCTCTTGAAGCTGAACTACTGTAACAGTTCAGTGTGTTATATTGTCTCAAGGAGGTGATCTACTGTAACAGTTCAGTGTGTTATAGTGTCTCTCTCTAGGAGTTGAACTGGTGTAACAGTTCAGAGTGTTATAGTCTCGCTTGGAGGGAAACTACTGTAACAGTTCAGTGTGTTATTGTGTCTCAAGGAGGTGACCTACCGTAACAGTTCAGTGTGTTATAGTGTCTCTAGGAGGTGAACTACTGTAACAGTTCAGTGTGTTATAGTGTCACCAGGATGTCAACTACTGTAACATTTCAGTGTGTTATAGTGTCTCTCTCTAGGAGTTGAACTGGTGTAACAGTTCAGAGTGTTATAGTCTCTCTTGGAGGGAAACTACTGTAACAGTTCATTGTGTTATTGTGTCTCAAGGAGGTGACCTACCGTAACAGTTCAGTGTGTTATAGTGTCTCTAGGAGGTGAACTACTGTAACAGTTCAGTGTGTTATAGTGTCTCTAGGAGGTGAACTACTGTAACAGTTCAGTGTGTTATAGTGTCACCAGGATGTGAACTACTGTAACATTTCAGTGTGTTATAGTGTCTCTGGGAAGTGAACAACTGCAACAGTTCAGTGTGTCATAGTGTCTCTCTCTAGGAGGTGAACTACTGTAACAGTTCAGTGTGTTATAGTGTCTCTAAGAGGTGAACTACTGTAACAGTTCAGTGTGTTATCGTATCACCAGTTGGTAAACTACTGTAAAAGTTCAGTGTGTTATAGTGTCTCTAAGAGGTGAACTACTGTAACAGTTCAGTTTGTTATAGTTTCTCTCACTAAGACATGAAATACTGTAACAGTTCAGTGTACTGTTGTGTCTCAAGGAGGTGAACTACTGTAACAGTTCAGTGTGTTATAGTGTCTCTAGGAAGTGAACTACTGCAACAGTTCAGTGTGTTATAGTGTCTCAAGGAGTTGAACTACTGTAACAGTTCAGTGTGTTATAGTGGTTCAAGGAGTTGAACTACTGTAACAGTTCAGTGTGTTATAGTGTCTCAAGGAGGTGAACTACTGTAATAGTTCAGTGTGTTTGTCACGGTCGTCCTCCTCTTCGTCTGAAGAGGAGAGGCGAGATGGATCAGAGGACCAATATGCGGCGTGGTAAGTGTCCATGGTAAAATCTTTAATAAAGAAAGACTGAACACTATACAAGAGAGTAACAAAAACAATAACCCAAATTCGACCGTGACGCTACAAAATGAGACCTGTGCTGAAACAAGCCACTAACATAGACAATCACCCACAAACAAACAGTGCAACCCAGGCTACCTAAGTATGATTCTCAATCAGAGACAACTAATGACACCTGCCTCTGATTGAGAACCATACTAGGCCGAAAACATAGAAATGCCCCAAAACATAGAAAAACAAACATAGACTGCCCACCCAACTCACGCCCTGACCATACTAAATAAATACAAAACAACGGAAATAAAGGTCAGAACGTGACAGTGTTATAGTGTCACTAGAATGTGAACTCCTTCAACAGTTTCAGTGTGTTATTGTGTCTCAAGGAGGTGAACTACTGTAATAGTTCAGTGTGTTATAGTGTCTCTAGGAGGTGAACTACTGTAACAGTTCAGTGTACTGTTGTGTCTCAAGGAGGTGAACTACTGTAACAGTTCAGTGTGTTATAGTGTCTCTAGGAGGTGAACTACTGTAACAGTTCAGTGTTTTATAGTTTCTCTAGGAGGTGAACTACTGTAACAGTTCAGTGTTTTATAGTTTCTCTAGGAGGTGAACTACTGTAACAGTTCAGTGTGTTATAGTGTCTCTAGGAGGTGAACTACTGTAACAGTTCAGTGTGTTATAGTGTCTCTAGGAGGTGAACTACTGTAACAGTTCAGTGTGTTATTGTGTCTCTAGGAGGTGAACTACTGTAACAGTTCAGTGTGTTATAGTGTCTCTAAGAGGTGAAATACTGTAACAGTTCAGTGTGTTATAGTGTCTCTAAGAGGTGAACTACTGTAACAGTTCAGTGTACTGCTGTGTCTCAAGGAGGTGAACTACTGGAACAGTTCAGTGTGTTATTGTGTCTCTTGAAGCTGAAATACTGTAACAGTTCAGTGTGTTATAGTGTCTCTCTCTAGGAGGTGATCTACTGTAACAGTTCAGTGTGTTATAGTGTCTCTCTCTAGGAATTGAACTGGTGTAACAGTTCAGTGTGTTATAGTGTCTCTAGGAGGGGAACTACTGTAACAGTTCAGTGTGTTAAAGTGTCTCTAGGAGGGGAACAACTGTAACAATTCAGTGTGTAATAGTGGTTCAAGGAGTTGAACTACTGTAACAGTTCAGTGTGTTATAGTGTCTCTCACTAAGACAAGAAATACTGTAACAGTTCCGTGTGTTATTGTATCTCTAGGAGGTGAACTACTGTAACAGTTCAGTGTGTTATAGTGTCTCTCACTAAGACAAGAAATACTGTAACAGTTCCGTGTGTTATTGTATCTCAAGGAGGTGAACTACTGTAACAGTTCAGTGTGTCATAGTGTCTCTCTCTCTCTCTCTCGTGGGTGAACTACTGTAACATCTCAGTGTGTTATTGTATCTCTAGGAGGTGATCTACTGTAACAGTTCAGTGTGTTATAGTGTCTCTCTCTAGGACTTGAACTGGTGTAACAGTTCGGTGTGTTATAGTGTCTCTAGGAGGGGAACTACTGTAACAGTTCAGTGTGTTATAGTGTCTCTAGGAGGGGAACTACTGTAACAGTTCAGTGTGTTATAGTGTCTCTCACTAAGACATGAAATACTGTAACAGTTCCGTGTGTTATTGTGTCTCTAGGAGGTGAACTACTGTAACAGTTCAGTGTGTTATAGTGTCTCTCACTAAGACATGAAATACTGTCACAGTTCCGTGTGTTATTGTGTCTCAAGGAGGTGAACTACTGTAATAGTTCAGTGTGTCATAGTGTCTCTTGAAGCTGAAATACTGTAACAGTTCTGTGTGTTATAGTGTCTCTCTCTAGGAGGTGATCTACTGTAACAGTTCAGTGTGTTATAGTGTCTCTAGGAGGGGAACTACTGTAACAGTTCAGTGTGTTAAAGTGTCTCTAGGAGGGGAACTACTGTAACAATTCAGTGTGTAATAGTGGTTCAAGGAGTTGAACTACTGTAACAGTTCAGTGTGTTATAGTGTCTCTCACTAAGACATGAAATACTGTAACAGTTCAGTGTGTCATAGTGTCTCTAGGAGGTGAACTACTGTAACAGTTCAGTGTACTGTTGTGTCTCTAGGAGGTGAACTACTGTAACAGTTCAATGTGTTATTGTGTCTCAAGGAGGTGAACTACTGTAACAGTTCAGTGTGTCATAGTGTCTCTCTCTCTCTCTCTCGTGGGTGAACTACTGTAACATCTCAGTGTGTTATTGTGTCTCAAGGAGGTGATCTACTGTAACAGCTCAGTGTGTTATAGTGTCTCTAGGAGGTGAACTACTGTAACAGTTCAGTGTGTTATTGTGTCTCAAGGAGGTGATCTACTGTAACAGCTCAGTGTGTTATAGTGTCTCTCTCTAGGAGTTGAACTGGTGTAACAGTTCAGTGTGTTATATTGTCTCTTGGAGGTGAACTACTGTAACAGTTCAGTGTGTTATAGTGTCTCCTGGGAGGTGAACTACTGTAACAGTTCAGTGTGTTATAGTGTCTCTAGGAGGTGAACTATTGTAACAGTTCAGTGTGTTATAGTGTCTCTAGGAGGTGAACTACTGTAACAGTTCAGTGTGTTATATTGTCTCCTGGGAGGTGAACTACTGTAACAGTTCTGTGTGTTATAGTGTCTCTAGGAGGTGAACTATTGTAACAGTTCAGTGTGTTATAGTGTCACTAGAATGTGAACTACTGTAACAGTTCTGTGTGTTATAGTGTCTCTAGGAGGTGAACTACTGTAACAGTTCAGTGTGTTATAGTGTCTCTAGGAGGTGAACTACTGTAACAGTTCAGTGTGTTATTGTGTCTCTAGGAGGTGAACTACTGTAACAGTTCAGTGTGTTATTGTGTCTCTAGGAGGTGAACTACTGTAACAGTTCAGTGTGTTATAGTGTCTCTAGGAGGTGAACTACTGTAACAGTTCAGTGTGTTATAGTGTCTCTAGGAGGTGAACTACTGTAACAGTTCAGTGTACTGTTGTGTTTCAAGGAGGTGAACTACTGTAACAGTTCAGTGTGTTATAGTGTCACCAGGATGTGAACTACTGTAACATTTCAGTGTGTTATAGTGTCTCTCCCTAAGACATTAAATACTGTAACAGTTCCGTGTGTTATTGTGTCTCTTGAAGCTGAATTACTGTAACAGTTCAGTGTGTTATAGTGTCTCTCTCTAGGAGGTGAACTACTGTAACAGTTCAGTGTGTTATTGTGTCTCAAGGAGGTGATCTACTGTAACAGTTCAGTGTGTTATAGTGTCTCTCTCTAGGACTTGAACTGGTGTAACAGTTCGGTGTGTTATAGTGTCTCTAGGAGGGGAACTACTGTAACAGTTCAGTGTGTTATAGTGTCTCTAGGAGGTGACCTACTGTAACAGTTCAGTGTTTTATTGTGTCTCAAGGAGGTGATCTACTGTAACAGTTCAGTGTGTTATAGTGTCTCTCTCTAAGACATGAAATACTGTAACAGTTCCGTGTGTTATTGTGTCTCTAGGAGGTGAACTACTGTAACAGTTCAGTGTGTTATTGTGTCTCAAGGAGGTGAACTACTGTAACAGTTCAGTGTGTCATAGTGTCTCTCTCTCTCTCGTGGGTGAACTACTGTAACATCTCAGTGTGTTATAGTGTATCTCTCTACGAGGTGAACTACTGTAACAGTTCAGTGTGTCATAGTGTCTCTCTCTCTCTCGTGGGTGAACTACTGTAACATCTCAGTGTGTTATAGTGTATCTCTCTAGGAGGTGATCTACTGTAACAGTTCAGTGTGTTATAGTTTCTCTCTCTAGGAATTGAACTGGTGTAACAGTTCAGTGTGTTATAGTGTCTCTAGGAGGTGAACTACTGTAACAGTTCAGTGTGTTAAAGTGTCTCTAGGAGGTGAACTACTGTAACAGTTCAGTGTGTTATAGTGTCTCTTACTAAGACATGAAATACTGTAACAGTTCCGTGTGTTATTGTGTCTAAAGGAGGTGAACTACTGTAACAGTTCAGTGTGTTATAGTGTCACTAGAATGTGAACTACTGTAACAGTTCAGTGTGTTATAGTGTCTCTAGGAGGTGAACTATTGTAACAGTTCAGTGTGTTATAGTGTCACTATAATGTGAACTACTGTAACAGTTCCGTGCGTTATTGTGTCTCTAGGAGGTGAACTATTGTAACAGTTCAGTGTGTTATAGTGTCACTAGAATGTGAACTACTGTAACAGTTCAGTGTGTTATAGTGTCTCTAGGAGGTGAACTATTGTAACAGTTCAGTGTGTTATAGTGTCACTATAATGTGAACTACTGTAACAGTTCCGTGCGTTATTGTGTCTCTAGGAGGTGAACTATTGTAACAGTTCAGTGTGTTATAGTGTCACTAGAATGTGAACTACTGTAACAGTTCAGTGTGTTATAGTGTCTCTAAGAGGTGAACTACTGTATTAGTTCAGTGTGTTATAGTGTCACTAGGATGTGAACTACTGTAACAGTTCAGTGTGTTATTGTGTCTCAAGGAGGTGACCTACTGTAACAGTTCAGTGTGTTATAGTGTCTCTCTCTAGGAGGTGAACTACTGTAACAGTTCAGTGTGTTATAGTGTCTCTAGGAGGTGAACTACTGTAACAGTTCAGTGTACTGTTGTGTCTCAAGGAGGTGAACTACTGTAACAGTTCAGTGTGTTATAGTGTCTCTAGGAAGTGAACAACTGTAGCAGTTCAGTGTGTCATGGTGTCTCTCTCTAGGAGGTGACCTACTGTAACAGTTCAGTGTGTCATAGTGTCTCTCTCTCGGAGGTGAACTACTGTAACAGTTCAGTGTGTTATAGTGTCTCAAGGAGGTGAACAACTGTAACAGTTCAGTGTGTTATAGTGTCTCTAGGAGGTGAACTACTGTAAAAGTTCAGTGTGTTATAGTTTCACCAGGATGTGAACTCCTTCAACAGTTCAGTGTGTCATAGTGTATCTCTCTAGGAGGTGAACTAATGTAACAGTTCAGTGTGTTATAGTTTCACCAGGATGTAAACTCCTTCAACAGTTCAGTGTGTTATAGTTTCTCTGGGAGGTGAACTACTGTAACAGTTAGGTGTGTTATAGTGTCACCAGGAGCTGAACAACTGTAACATTTCAGTGTGTTATAGTGTCTCTAGGAAGTGAACAACTGTAACAGTTCAGTGTACTGTTGTGTCTCAAGGAGGTGAACTACTGTAACAGTTCAGTGTGTTATGGTGTCTCTCACTAAGACATGGAATACTGTAACAGTTCAGTGTGTTATTGTGTCACCAGGATGTGAACTACTGTAACATTTCAGTGAGTTATAGTGTCTCTAGGAAATGAACAACTGTAACAGTTCAGTGTGTCATAGTGTCTCTCTCTAGGAGGTGAACTACTGTAACAGTTCAGTGTGTTATAGTGTCTCAAGGAGGTGAACTACTGTAACAGTTCAGTGTGTTATAGTGTCTCTAGGAGGTGAACTACTGTAACAGTTCAGTGTGTTATAGTGTCTCTCACTAAGACATGGAATACTGTAACAGTTCAGTGTGTTATAGTGTCACTAGGATATTAACTACTGTAACAGTTCAGTGTGTTATAGTGTCTCTCACTAAGATGTGAAATTCTGTAACAGTTCAGTGTGTTATAGTGTCTCTAGGAGGTGAACTACTGTAACAGTTCAGTGTGTTATAGTTTCACCAGGATGTGAACTACTGTAACAGTTCAGTGTGTCATAGTGTCTCTAGGAGGTGAACAACTGTAACAGTTCAGTGTGTTATAGTGTCTCTAGGAGGTGATCTACTGTAACAGTTCAGTGTGTCATATTGTCTCTCTCTAGGAGGTTACCTACTGTAACAGTTCAGTGTGTTATAGTGTCTCTAGGAGGTGAACTACTGTAAAAGTTCAGTGTGTTATAGTGTCTCTAGGAGGTAAACTACTGTAACAGTTCAGTGTGTTATAGTGTCTCTCTCTCGGAGGTGAACTACTGTAACAGTTCAGTGTGTTATAGTGTCTCAAGGAGGTGAACAACTGTAACAGTTCAGTGTGTTATAGTGTCTCTAGGAGGTGAACTACTGTAAAAGTTCAGTGTGTTATAGTTTCACCAGGATGTGAACTCCTTCAACAGTTCAGTGTGTCATAGTGTATCTCTCTAGGAGGTGAACTAATGTAAAAGTTCAGTGTGTTATAGTTTCTCTAGGAGGTGAACAACTGTAGCAGTTCAGTGTGTCATAGTGTCTCTCTCTAGGAGGTGACCTACTGTAACAGTTCAGTGTGTCATAGTGTCTCTCTCTAGGAAGTGAACAACTGTAACAGTTCAGTGTGTTATTGTGTCTCTCTCTAGGAGGTGAACTACTTTAACAGTTCGGTGTGTTATAGTGTCTCTCTCTAGGAGGTGAACTGCTGTAACAGTTCAGTGTGTTATTGTGTCTCAAGGAAGTGAACTACTGTAACAGTTCAGTGTGTTATAGTGTCTCTAGGAGGTGAACTACTGTAACAGTTCAGTGTGTTATAGTGTCTCTCACTAAGACATGGAATACTGTAACAGTTCAGTGTGTTATAGTGTCTCTAGGAGGTGAACTACTGTAACAGTTCAGTGTGTTATAGTTTCACCAGGATGTGAACTACTGTAACAGTTCAGTGTGTCATAGTGTCTCTCTCTCGAAGGTGACCTACTGTAACAGTTCAGTGTGTTGTAGTGTCTCTAGGAGGTGAACTACTGTAACAGTTCAGTGTACTGTTGTGTCTCAAGGAGGTGAACTACTGTAACAGTTCAGTGTGTTATAGTGTCTCTAGGAAGTGAACAACTGTAGCAGTTCAGTGTGTCATAGTGTCTCTCTCTAGGAGGTGACCTACTGTAACAGTTCAGTGTGTCATAGTGTCTCTCTCTAGGAAGTGAACAACTGTAACAGTTCAGTGTGTTATTGTGTCTCTCTCTAGGAGGTGAACTACTTTAACAGTTCGGTGTGTTATAGTGTCTCTCTCTAGGAGGTGAACTACTGTAACAGTTCAGTGTGTTATTGTGTCTCAAGGAAGTGAACTACTGTAACAGTTCAGTGTGTTATAGTGTCTCTAGGAGGTGAACTACTGTAACAGTTCAGTGTGTTATAGTGTCTCTAGGAGGTGAACTACTGTAACAGTTCAGTGTGTTATAGTGTCTCTAGGAGGTGAACTACTGTAACAGTTCAGTGTGTTATAGTGTCTCTAGGAGGTGAACTACTGTAACAGTTCAGTGTGTTATTGTGTCTCTCTCTCGAAGGTGAAGTACTGTAACAGTTCAGTGTGTTATAGTGTCTCTAGGAGGAGAACTACTGTAAAAGTTCAGTGTGTTATAGTTTCACCAGGATGTGAACTACTGTAACAGTTCAGTGTGTCATAGTGTCTCTCTCTCGAAGGTGAAGTACTGTAACAGTTCAGTGTGTTATAGTGTCTCTAGGAGGTGAACTACTGTAAAAGTTCAGTGTGTTATAGTTTCACCAGGATGTAAACTCCTTCAACAGTTCAGTGTGTTATAGTGTCTCTGGAAGGTGAACTACTGTAACAGTTCAGTGTGTTATAGTGTTTCAAGGAGGTGAACTACTGTAACAGTTCAGTGTGTTATTGTGTCACCAGGAGGTGAACTACTGTAACAGTTAGGTGTGTTATAGTGTCACCAGGAGGTGAACAACTGTAACATTTCAGTGTGTTATAGTGTCTCTAGGAAGTGAACAACTGTAACAGTTCAGTGTACTGTTGTGTCTCAAGGAGGTGAACTACTGTAACAGTTCAGTGTGTTATGGTGTCTCAAGGAGGTGAACTACTGTAACAGTTCAGTGTGTTATAGTGTCTCTAGGAGGTGAACTACTGTAACAGTTAGGTGTGTTATAGTGTCACCAGGAGGTGAACAACTGTAACATTTCAGTGTGTTATAGTGTCTCTAGGAAGTGAACAACTGTAACAGTTCAGTGTACTGTTGTGTCTCAAGGAGGTGAACTACTGTAACAGTTCAGTGTGTTATGGTGTCTCTAGGAGGTGAACTACTGTAACAGTTCAGTGTACTGTTGTGTCTCAAGGAGGTGAACTACTGTAACAGTTCAGTGTGTTATAGTGTCTCTAGGAGGTGAACTACTGTTTACAGTTCAGTGTGTTATAGAGTCTCTAGGAGGTGAAATACTGTATCAGTTCAGTGTGTTATAGTGTCTCTAGGAATTGAACAACTGTAACAGTTCAGTGTGTCATTGTGTCTCTAGGAAGTGAACAACACTAACAGTTCAGTGTACTGTTGTGTCTCAAGGAGGTGAACTACTGTAACAGTTCAGTGTGTTATGGTGTCTCTCACTAAGACATGGAATACTGTAACAGTTCAGTGTGTTATTGTGTCTCTCTCTAGGAGGTGAACTACTGTAACATTTCAGTGTGTCATAGTGTCTCTAGGAGGTGAACTACTGTAACAGTTCAGTGTACTGTTGTGTCTCAAGGAGGTGAACTACTGTAACAGTTCAGTGTGTTATAGTGTCTCTAGGAGGTGAACTACTGTAACAGTTCAGTGTGTTATAGTGTCTCTAGGAGGTGAAAAACTGTAACAGTTCAGTGTGTTATAGTGTCTCTAGGAGGTGAAATACTGTAACAGTTCAGTGTGTTATAGTGTCTCTAGGAGGTGAACTACTGTAGCAGTTCAGTGTGTCATAGTGTCTCTCTCTAGGAGGTGACCTACTGTAACAGTTCAGTGTGTTATAGTGTCTCTAGGAAGTGAACGACTGTAGCAGTTCAGTGTGTCATAGTGTCTCTCTCTAGGAGGTGACCTACTGTAACAGTTCAGTGTGTTATAGTGTCACCAGGATGTGAACTCCTTCAACAGTTCAGTGTGTCATAGTGTCTCTCTCTAGGAGGTGAACTACTGTAACAGTTCGGTGTGTTATAGTGTCTCTCTCTAGGAGGTGAACTACTGTAACAGTTCAGTGTGTTATAGTGTCTCTAGGAGGTGAACTACTGTAACAGTTCAGTGTGTTATAGTGTCTCTAAGAGGTGAACGACTGTAACAGTTCAGTTTGTTATAGTGTCTCTAAGAGGTGAACTACTGTAACAGTTCAGTGTGTTATAGTGTCTCAAGGAGGTGAACTACTGTAACAGTTCAGTGTGTTATAGTGTCTCTAGGAGGTGAACTACTGTAACAGTTCAGTGTGTTATAGTTTCTCTGGGAGGTGAACTACTGTAACAGTTAGGTGTGTTATAGTGTCACCAGGAGGTGAACAACTGTAACATTTCAGTGTGTTATAGTGTCTCTAGGAAGTGAACAACTGTAACAGTTCAGTGTACTGTTGTGTCTCAAGGAGGTGAACTACTGTAACAGTTCAGTGTGTTATAGTTTCTCTGGGAGGTGAACTACTGTAACAGTTCAGTGTGTTATAGTGTCACCAGGAGGTGAACAACTGTAACATTTCAGTGTGTTATAGTGTCTCTAGGAAGTGAACAACTGTAACAGTTCAGTGTACTGTTGTGTCTCAAGGAGGTGAACTACTGTAACAGTTCAGTGTGTTATAGTGTCTCTAGGAGGTGAACTACTGTAACAGTTCAGTGTGTTATAGTTTCTCTGGGAGGTGAACTACTGTAACAGTTCAGTGTACTGTTGTGTCTCAAGGAGGTGAACTACTGTAACAGTTCAGTGTACTGTTGTGTCTCAAGGAGGTGAACTACTGTAACAGTTCAGTGTGTTATAGTGTCTCTCTCTAGGAGGTGACCTACTGTAACAGTTCAGTGTGTCATAGTGTCTCTCTCTAGGAAGTGAACAACTGTAACAGTTCAGTGTGTTATTGTGTCTCTCTCTAGGAGGTGAACTACTTTAACAGTTCGGTGTGTTATAGTGTCTCTCTCTAGGAGGTGAACTACTGTAACAGTTCAGTGTGTTATAGTGTCTCTAGGAGGTGAACTACTGTAACAGTTCAGTGTGTTATAGTGTCTCTAGGAGGTGAACTACTGTAACAGTTCAGTGTGTTATAGTGTCTCTCACTAAGATGTGAAATTCTGTAACAGTTCAGTGTGTTATAGTGTCTCTAGGAGGTGAACTACTGTAACAGTTCAGTGTGTTATAGTGTCTCTAGGAGGTGAACTACTGTAACAGTTCAGTGTGTTATAGTGTCTCTCACTAAGATGTGAAATTCTGTAACAGTTCAGTGTGTTATAGTGTCTCTAGGAGGTGAACTACTGTAACAGTTCAGTGTGTTATAGTTTCACCAGGATGTGAACTACTGTAACAGTTCAGTGTGTCATAGTGTCTCTCTCTCGAAGGTGAACTACTGTAACAGTTCAGTGTGTTATAGTGTCTCTAGGAGGTGAACTACTGAAAAAGTTCAGTGTGTTATAGTTTCACCAGGATGTGAACTCCTTCAACAGTTCAGTGTGTCATACTGTATCTCTCTAGGAGGTGAACTAATGTAAAAGTTCAGTGTGTTATAGTGTCTCTAGGAGGTGAACTAATGTAAAAGTTCAGTGTGTTATAGTTTCACCAGGATGTGAACTCCTTCAACAGTTCAGTGTGTTATAGTTTCTCTGGGAGGTGAACTACTGTAACAGTTAGGTGTGTTATAGTGTCACCAGGAGGTGAACAACTGTAACATTTCAGTGTGTTATAGTGTCACCAGGAGGTGAACAACTGTAACATTTCAGTGTGTTATAGTGTCTCTAGGAAGTGAACAACTGTAACAGTTCAGTGTACTGTTGTGTCTCAAGGAGGTGAACTACTGTAACAGTTCAGTGTGTTATGGTGTCTCTCACTAAGACATGGAATACTGTAACAGTTCAGTGTGTTATAGTGTCACCAGGATGTGAACTACTGTAACAGTTAGGTGTGTTATAGTGTCACCAGGAGGTGAACAACTGTAACATTTCAGTGTGTTATAGTGTCTCTAGGAAGTGAACAACTGTAACAGTTCAGTGTACTGTTGTGTCTCAAGGAGGTGAACTACTGTAACAGTTCAGTGTGTTATGGTGTCTCTAGGAGGTGAACTACTGTAACAGTTCAGTGTGTTGTTGTGTCTCAAGGAGGTGAACTACTGTAACATTTCAGTGAGTTATAGTGTCTCTAGGAAATGAACAACTGTAACAGTTCAGTGTGTCATAGTGTCTCTCTCTAGGAGGTGAACTACTGTAACAGTTCAGTGTGTTATAGTGTCTCTAGGAGGTGAACTACTGTAACAGTTCAGTGTGTTATAGTGTCTCTAGGAGGTGAACTACTGTAACAGTTCAGTGTGTTATAGTGTCTCTAAGAGGTGAACGACTGTAACAGTTCAGTGTGTTATAGTGTCTCAAGGAGGTGAACAACTGTAACAGTTCAGTGTGTTATAGTGTCTCTAAGAGGTGAACTACTGTAACAGTTCAGTGTGTTATAGTGTCTCTCTCTAGGAGGTGACCTACTGTAACAGTTCAGTGTGTTATTGTGTCTCTCTCTAGGAAGTGAACAACTGTAACAGTTCAGTGTGTTATTGTGTCTCTAGGAAGTGAACAACTGTAACAGTTCAGTGTACTGTTGTGTCTCAAGGAGGTGAACTACTGTAACAGTTCAGTGTGTTATAGTGTCTCTAGGAAGTGAACAACTGTAGCAGTTCAGTGTGTCATAGTGTCTCTCTCTAGGAGGTGACCTACTGTAACAGTTCAGTGTGTTATTGTGTCTCTCTCTAGGAAGTGAACAACTGTAACAGTTCAGTGTGTTATTGTGTCTCTCTCTAGGAGGTGAACTACTGTAACATTTCAGTGTGTCATAGTGTCTCTAGGAGGTGAACTACTGTAACAGTTCAGTGTACTGTTGTGTCTCAAGGAGGTGAACTACTGTAACAGTTCAGTGTGTTATAGTGTCTCTAGGAGGTGAACTACTGTAACAGTTCAGTGTGTTATAGTGTCTCTAGGAGGTGAAAAACTGTAACAGTTCAGTGTGTTATAGTGTCTCTAGGAGGTGAAATACTGTAACAGTTCAGTGTGTTATAGTGTCTCTAGGAGGTGAACTACTGTAGCAGTTCAGTGTGTCATAGTGTCTCTCTCTAGGAGGTGACCTACTGTAACAGTTCAGTGTGTTATAGTGTCTCTAGGAAGTGAACGACTGTAGCAGTTCAGTGTGTCATAGTGTCTCTCTCTAGGAGGTGACCTACTGTAACAGTTCAGTGTGTTATAGTGTCACCAGGATGTGAACTCCTTCAACAGTTCAGTGTGTCATAGTGTCTCTCTCTAGGAGGTGAACTACTGTAACAGTTCGGTGTGTTATAGTGTCTCTCTCTAGGAGGTGAACTACTGTAACAGTTCAGTGTGTTATAGTGTCTCTAGGAGGTGAACTACTGTAACAGTTCAGTGTGTTATAGTCTCTCTCTCTCTAGGAGGTGAACTACTGTAACAGTTCAGTGTGTTATAGTGTCTCTAGGAGGTGAACTACTGTAACAGTTCAGTGTGTTATAGTGTCTCAAGGAGGTGAACTACTGTAACAGTTCAGTGTGTTATAGTGTCTCTAGGAGGTGAACTACTGTAACAGTTCAGTGTGTTATAGTTTCTCTGGGAGGTGAACTACTGTAACAGTTCAGTGTGTTATAGTGTCTCTAGGAGGTGAACTACTGTAACAGTTCAGTGTGTTATAGTGTCTCTAGGAGGTGAACTACTGTAACAGTTAGGTGTGTTATAGTGTCACCAGGAGGTGAACAACTGTAACATTTCAGTGTGTTATAGTGTCTCTAGGAAGTGAACAACTGTAACAGTTCAGTGTACTGTTGTGTCTCAAGGAGGTGAACTACTGTAACAGTTCAGTGTGTTATAGTTTCTCTAGGAGGTGAACTACTGTAACAGTTCAGTGTGTTATAGTGTCTCTCTCTAGGAGGTGAACTACTGTAACAGTTCAGTGTGTTATAGTTTCTCTGGGAGGTGAACTACTGTAACAGTTAGGTGTGTTATAGTGTCACCAGGAGGTGAACAACTGTAACATTTCAGTGTGTTATAGTGTCTCTAGGAAGTGAACAACTGTAACAGTTCAGTGTACTGTTGTGTCTCAAGGAGGTGAACTACTGTAACAGTTCAGTGTACTGTTGTGTCTCAAGGAGGTGAACTACTGTAACAGTTCAGTGTGTTATAGTGTCTCTAGGAGGTGAACTACTGTAACAGTTCAGTGTGTTATGGTGTCTCTCACTAAGACATGGAATACTGTAACAGTTCAGTGTGTTATTGTGTCACCAGGATGTGAACTACTGTAACATTTCAGTGAGTTATAGTGTCTCTTGGAAATGAACAACTGTAACAGTTCAGTGTGTCATAGTGTCTCTCTCTAGGAGGTGAACTACTGTAACAGTTCAGTGTGTTATAGTGTCTCTAGGAGGTGAACTACTGTAACAGTTCAGTGTGTTATAGTGTCTCTAAGAGGTGAACTACTGTAACAGTTCAGTTTGTTATAGTGTCTCTAGGAGGTGAACTACTGTAACATTTAGGTGTGTTATAGTGTCACTAGGATGTGAACTACTGTAACAGTTCAGTGTGTTATTGTGTCTCTATTTAGGAGGTGAACTATTGTAACAGTTCAGTGTGTTATTGTGTCTCAAGGAGGTGACCTACTGTAACAGTTCAGTGTGTTATAGTGTATCTAGGAGTTGAACTACTGTAACAGTTCAGTGTACTGTTGTGTCTCAAGGAGGTGAACTACTGTAACAGTTCAGTGTGTTATAGTGTCTCTAGGAAGTGAACAACTGTAGCAGTTAAGTGTGTCATAGTGTCTCTCTCTAGGAGGTGAACTACTTTAACAGTTCGGTGTGTTATAGTGTCTCTCTCTAGGAGGTGAACTACTGTAACAGTTCAGTGTGTTATTGTGTCTCAAGGAGGTGAACTACTGTAACAGTTCAGTGTGTTATAGTGTCTCTAGGAGGTGAACTACTGTAACAGTTCAGTGTGTTATAGTGTCTCTAGGAGGTGAACTACTGTAACAGTTCAGTGTGTTATAGTGTCTCTAGGAGGTGAAACACTGTAACAGTTCAGTGTGTTATAGTGTCTCTAGGAGGTGAAATACTGTAACAGTTCAGTGTGTTATAGTGTCTCTCTCTAGGAGGTGACCTACTGTAACAGTTCAGTGTGTTATAGTGTCTCTAGGAGGTGAACTACTGTAGCAGTTCAGTGTGTCATAGTGTCTCTCTCTAGGAGGTGACCTACTGTAACAGTTCAGTGTGTTATAGTGTCTCTAGGAAGTGAACGACTGTAGCAGTTCAGTGTGTCATAGTGTCTCTCTCTAGGAGGTGACCTACTGTAACAGTTCAGTGTGTTATAGTGTCACCAGGATGTGAACTCCTTCAACAGTTCAGTGTGTCATAGTGTCTCTCTCTAGGAGGTGAACTACTGTAACAGTTCGGTGTGTTATAGTGTCTCTCTCTAGGAGGTGAACTACTGTAACAGTTCAGTGTGTTATAGTGTCTCTAGGAGGTGAACTACTGTAACAGTTCAGTGTGTTATAGTGTCTCTAAGAGGTGAACGACTGTAACAGTTCAGTTTGTTATAGTGTCTCTAAGAGGTGAACTACTGTAACAGTTCAGTGTGTTATAGTGTCTCAAGGAGGTGAACTACTGTAACAGTTCAGTGTGTTATAGTGTCTCTAGGAGGTGAACTACTGTAACAGTTCAGTGTGTTATAGTTTCTCTGGGAGGTGAACTACTGTAACAGTTAGGTGTGTTATAGTGTCACCAGGAGGTGAACAACTAACATTTCAGTGTGTTATAGTGTCTCTAGGAAGTGAACAACTGTAACAGTTCAGTGTACTGTTGTGTCTCAAGGAGGTGAACTACTGTAACAGTTCAGTGTACTGTTGTGTCTCAAGGAGGTGAACTACTGTAACAGTTCAGTGTGTTATAGTGTCTCTAGGAGGTGAACTACTGTAACAGTTCAGTGTGTTATGGTGTCTCTCACTAAGACATGGAATACTGTAACAGTTCAGTGTGTTATTGTGTCACCAGGATGTGAACTACTGTAACATTTCAGTGAGTTATAGTGTCTCTAGGAAATGAACAACTGTAACAGTTCAGTGTGTCATAGTGTCTCTCTCTAGGAGGTGAACTACTGTAACAGTTCAGTGTGTTATAGTGTCTCTAGGAGGTGAACTACTGTAACAGTTCAGTGTGTTATAGTGTCTCTAAGAGGTGAACTACTGTAACAGTTCAGTTTGTTATAGTGTCTCTAGGAGGTGAACTACTGTAACATTTAGGTGTGTTATAGTGTCACTAGGATGTGAACTACTGTAACAGTTCAGTGTGTTATTGTGTCTCTATTTAGGAGGTGAACTATTGTAACAGTTCAGTGTGTTATTGTGTCTCAAGGAGGTGACCTACTGTAACAGTTCAGTGTGTTATAGTGTATCTAGGAGTTGAACTACTGTAACAGTTCAGTGTACTGTTGTGTCTCAAGGAGGTGAACTACTGTAACAGTTCAGTGTGTTATAGTGTCTCTAGGAAGTGAACAACTGTAGCAGTTAAGTGTGTCATAGTGTCTCTCTCTAGGAGGTGAACTACTTTAACAGTTCGGTGTGTTATAGTGTCTCTCTCTAGGAGGTGAACTACTGTAACAGTTCAGTGTGTTATTGTGTCTCAAGGAGGTGAACTACTGTAACAGTTCAGTGTGTTATAGTGTCTCTAGGAGGTGAACTACTGTAACAGTTCAGTGTGTTATAGTGTCTCTAGGAGGTGAAATACTGTAACAGTTCAGTGTGTTATAGTGTCTCTAGGAGGTGAACTACTGTAACAGTTCAGTGTGTTATAGTGTCTCTCTCTAGGAGGTGAACTACTGTAACAGTTCAGTGTGTTATAGTGTCTCTAGGAGGTGAACTACTGTAACAGTTCAGTGTGTTATAGTGTCTCTAGGAGGTGAAATACTGTAACTGTTCAGTGTGTTATAGTGTCTCTAGGAGGTGAACTACTTTAACAGTTCGGTGTGTTATAGTGTCTCTCTCTAGGAGGTGAACTACTGTAACAGTTCAGTGTGTTATTGTGTCTCAAGGAGGTGAACTACTGTAACAGTTCAGTGTGTTATAGTTTCACCAGGATGTGAACTACTGTAACAGTTCAGTGTGTCATAGTGTCTCTCTCTCGAAGGTGAACTACTGTAACAGTTCAGTGTGTTATAGTGTCTCAAGGAGGTGAACAACTGTAACAGTTCAGTGTGTCATAGTGTATCTCTCTAGGAGGTGAACTAATGTAAAAGTTCAGTGTGTTATAGTGTCTCTAGGAGGTGAACTACTGTAACAGTTCAGTGTGTCATAGTGTCTCTAGGAGGTGAACTACTGTAACAGTTCAGTGTACTGTTGTGTCTCAAGGAGGTGAACTACTGTAACAGTTCAGTGTGTTATAGTGTCTCTAGGAGGTGAACTACTGTAACAGTTCAGTGTGTTATAGTGTCTCTAGGAGGTGAAAAACTGTAACAGTTCAGTGTGTTATAGTGTCTCTAGGAGGTGAAATACTGTAACAGTTCAGTGTGTTATAGTGTCTCTAGGAGGTGAACTACTGTAGCAGTTCAGTGTGTCATAGTGTCTCTCTCTAGGAGGTGACCTACTGTAACAGTTCAGTGTGTTATAGTGTCTCTAGGAAGTGAACGACTGTAGCAGTTCAGTGTGTCATAGTGTCTCTCTCTAGGAGGTGACCTACTGTAACAGTTCAGTGTGTTATAGTGTCACCAGGATGTGAACTCCTTCAACAGTTCAGTGTGTCATAGTGTCTCTCTCTAGGAGGTGAACTACTGTAACAGTTCGGTGTGTTATAGTGTCTCTCTCTAGGAGGTGAACGACTGTAACAGTTCAGTTTGTTATAGTGTCTCTAAGAGGTGAACTACTGTAACAGTTCAGTGTGTTATAGTGTCTCAAGGAGGTGAACTACTGTAACAGTTCAGTGTGTTATAGTGTCTCTAGGAGGTGAACTACTGTAACAGTTCAGTGTGTTATAGTGTCTCTAGGAGGTGAACTACTGTAACAGTTCAGTGTGTTATAGTTTCTCTGGGAGGTGAACTACTGTAACAGTTAGGTGTGTTATAGTGTCACCAGGAGGTGAACAACTGTAACATTTCAGTGTGTTATAGTGTCTCTAGGAAGTGAACAACTGTAACAGTTCAGTGTACTGTTGTGTCTCAAGGAGGTGAACTACTGTAACAGTTCAGTGTACTGTTGTGTCTCAAGGAGGTGAACTACTGTAACAGTTCAGTGTGTTATAGTGTCTCTAGGAGGTGAACTACTGTAACAGTTCAGTGTGTTATGGTGTCTCTCACTAAGACATGGAATACTGTAACAGTTCAGTGTGTTATTGTGTCACCAGGATGTGAACTACTGTAACATTTCAGTGAGTTATAGTGTCTCTAGGAAATGAACAACTGTAACAGTTCAGTGTGTCATAGTGTCTCTCTCTAGGAGGTGAACTACTGTAACAGTTCAGTGTGTTATAGTGTCTCTAGGAGGTGAACTACTGTAACAGTTCAGTGTGTTATAGTGTCTCTAGGAGGTGAACTACTGTAACAGTTCAGTGTGTTATAGTGTCTCTAAGAGGTGAACTACTGTAACAGTTCAGTTTGTTATAGTGTCTCTAGGAGGTGAACTACTGTAACATTTAGGTGTGTTATAGTGTCACTAGGATGTGAACTACTGTAACAGTTCAGTGTGTTATTGTGTCTCTATTTAGGAGGTGAACTATTGTAACAGTTCAGTGTGTTATTGTTTCTCAAGGAGGTGACCTACTGTAACAGTTCAGTGTGTTATAGTGTATCTAGGAGTTGAACTACTGTAACAGTTCAGTGTACTGTTGTGTCTCAAGGAGGTGAACTACTGTAACAGTTCAGTGTGTTATAGTGTCTCTAGGAAGTGAACAACTGTAGCAGTTAAGTGTGTCATAGTGTCTCTCTCTAGGAGGTGAACTACTTTAACAGTTCGGTGTGTTATAGTGTCTCTCTCTAGGAGGTGAACTACTGTAACAGTTCAGTGTGTTATTGTGTCTCAAGGAGGTGAACTACTGTAACAGTTCAGTGTGTTATTGTGTCTCAAGGAGGTGAACTACTGTAACAGTTCAGTGTGTTATTGTGTCTCTCTCTAGGAGGTGAAATACTGTATCAGTTCAGTGTGTTATAGTGTCTCTCTCTAGGAGGTGAACTACTGTAACAGTTCAGTGTGTTATAGTGTCTCTCTCTTGGAGGTGAACTACTTTAACAGTTCGGTGTGTTATAGTGTCTCTCTCTAGGAGGTGAACTACTGTAACAGTTCAGTGTGTTATAGTGTCTCTAGGAGGTGAACTACTTTAACAGTTCGGTGTGTTATAGTGTCTCTCTCTAGGAGGTTAACTACTGTAACAGTTCAGTGTGTTATAGTGTCTCTAGGAGGTGAACTACTTTAACAGTTCGGTGTGTTATAGTGTCTCTCTCTAGGAGGTGAACTACTGTAACAGTTCAGTGTGTTATTGTGTCTCAAGGAGGTGAACTTGTAGCGGTTTTCTAGGTGTGAAGGAGAGTCGGACCAAAATGCGGCATGTCTATTGCAATCCATGTTTAATGAATTAACACACTAAACACAAACACTACCAAAACAATAAACTTAACGAAAACCGAAACAGCCTATACTTGTGTAACCTAACACAGAACAATGACATCAGGACACTAAGGACAATCACCCACGACAAACTCAAAGAATATGGCTGCCTAAATATGGTTCCCAATCAGAGACAACGATAAACACCTGCCTCTGATTGAGAACCACTTCAGACAGCCATAGACTTAGCTAGAACACCCCACTAGCTACAATCCCCATACATACACACCACATACAAAAACCCATGCCACACCCTGGCCTGACCAAATAAATAAAGATAAACACAAAATACTTTGACCAGGGTGTGACAGAACCCCCCCCCCTAAGGTGCGGACTCCCGAACGCACCTCAAAACAATAGGGAGGGTCCGGGTGGGCGTCTGTCCATGGTGGCGGCTCCGGCGCGGGACGTGGACCCCACTCAATCAATGTCTTAGTCCCTTCTCCTCGCGTCCCTGGATAGTCCACCCTCGCCACCGACCATGGCCTAGTAGTCCTCACCCAGAACCCCACTGGACTGAGGAGCAGATCGGGACTGAGGGGCAGCTCGGGACTGAGGCAGCTCGGGACTGAGGGGAAGCTCAGGAGTGAGAGGAAGCTCAGGAGTGAGAGGAAGCTCAGGAGTGAGAGGAAGCTCAGGCAGGTTGATGAATCTACCAGATCCTGGCTGGCTGGTGGTTTCGGCAGATCCTGGCTGACTGGCAGATCCTGGCTGACTGGCAGATCTGGCAGATCCTGGCTGACTGGCAGATCTGGAAAAGTCTGGTCGACTGGCAGATCTGGAAAAGTCTGGTCGACTGGCAGATCTGGAAGAGTCTGGTCGACTGGCAGATCTGGAAGAGTCTGGTCGACTGGCAGATCTGGAAGAGTCTGGTCGACTGGCAGATCTGGAAGAGTCTGGTCGACTGGCAGATCTGGAAGAGTCTGGTCGACTGGCAGATCTGGAAGAGTCTGGTCGACTGGCAGATCTGGAAGAGTCTGGTCGACTGGCAGCTCTGGCTGCTCCATGCTGACTGGCTGCTCCATGCTGACTGACAGCTCTGGCTGCTCCATGCTGACTGGCAGCTCTGGCTGCTCCATGCTGACTGGCTGCTCCATGCTGACTGGCAGCTCTGGCTGCTCCATGCTGACTGGCTGCTCTGGCTGCTCCATGCTGACTGGCTGCTCCATGCTGACTGGCTGCTCCATGCTGACTGGCTGCTCTGGCTGCTCCATGCTGACTGGCTGCTCCATGCTGACTGGCTGCTCCATGCTGACTGGCGGCCCTGGCTGCTCCATGCTGACTGGCGGCCCTGGCTGCTCCATGCTGACTGGCGGCCCTGGCTGCTCCATGCTAACTGGCAGCTCTGGCGGCTCCTTGCAGACTGGCAGCTCTGGCGGCTCCTTGCAGACTGGCAGCTTTGGCGGCATCCTGCAGACAGGCAGCTCTGGCGGCTCCTTGCAGACTGGCAGCTCCTTGCAGACTGGCAGCTCTATGCAGACTGGCAGCTCCTTGCAGACTGGCAGCTCCTTGCAGACTGGCAGCTCTATGCTAACTGGCAGCTCTATGCTAACTGGCAGCTCTATGCTAACTGGCAGCTCCTTGCAAACTGGCAGTTCTGAACAGGCGGGAGACTCCGGCAGCGCTGTAGAGAAGGAAGGCTCTAACAGCGCTAAACAGGCGGGAGACTCCGACAGCGCTGGAGAGGAGGAGGGCTCCGACAGCGCTGGACAGGCGAGGCGCACTGTAGGCCTGATGCGTGGTGCTGGCACTGGTGGTACTGGGCCGAGGACACGCACAGGAAGCCTGGTGCGGGGAGCTGCTACCGGAGGGCTGGGGTGTGGAGGTGGCACAGGATGGGTTAGACCGTGAAGGCGTACTGGAGATCTTGAGAGCGGTGCTGGCACAGGACGTGCAAGGCTAGGGAGGTGCACAGGAGGCCTGGTACGTGAGACTGGCACCATCTTCACCAGCCGACTAACACGCACCTCAGGACGAGTATGGAGCGCTGACCCAGGTGCCATCAAATCCCCGACACGCTCCGTCGGGCGAATTCCATGTTTAAAACACCAACACAGCAACTCCCTCATTTCTCTCTCCTCCAATTTCCCCATTAACTCCTTCACAGTCTCTGTTTCGCTCACCTCCAACACCGGCTCTGGTTCTGGTCTCCTCCTTGGCTCCTCACGATAAACAGGGAGAGTTGGCTCAGGTCTGGCTCCTGACTCTGCCACACTCTCCCTGAGCCCCCCCCCAAGAAATTTTTGGGGCTGACTATGGGGCCTCCGTCCGCGCCGCCTTGCTTGCTTCGCAAACTCCATTCTCCTATATCCTTCCGCGCACTGCTCCATCGAATCCCAGGCGGGCTCCGGCACTCTCCCTGGGTCGACCGCCCACCTGTCTATCTCCTCCCAAGAAGTATAGTCCATACTGTACTCCACTTTGGGCTGTTCTTGCCTGTTGACACGCTGCTTGGTCCCTTTGTGGTGGGTGATTCTGTAGCGGTTTTCTAGGTGTGAAGGAGAGTCGGACCAAAATGCGGCATGTCTATTGCAATCCATGTTTAATGAATTAACACACTAAACACAAACACTACCAAAACAATAAACTTAACGAAAACCGAAACAGCCTATACTTGTGTAACCTAACACAGAACAATGACATCAGGACACTAAGGACAATCACCCACGACAAACTCAAAGAATATGGCTGCCTAAATATGGTTCCCAATCAGAGACAACGATAAACACCTGCCTCTGATTGAGAACCACTTCAGACAGCCATAGACTTAGCTAGAACACCCCACTAGCTACAATCCCCATACATACACACCACATACAAAAACCCATGCCACACCCTGGCCTGACCAAATAAATAAAGATAAACACAAAATACTTTGACCAGGGTGTGACAGAACTACTGTAACAGTTCAGTGTGTTATAGTGCCTCTAGGAGGGGAACTACTGTAACAGTTCAGTGTGTTATAGTGTCTCTAGGAGGGGAACTACTGTAACAGTTCAGTGTGTTATAGTGTCTCTAGGAGGTGAACTACTGTAACAGTTCAGTGTGTTATAGTGTCTCTAGGAGGTGAACTACTGTAACTGTTCAGTGTGTTATAGTGTCTCTAGGAGGTGAACTACTGTAACAGTTCAGTGTGTTATAGTGTCTCTCACTAAGACGTGAACTACTGTAACAGTTCAGTGTGTTATAGTGTCTCAAGGAGGTGAACTACTGTAACAGTTCAGTTTGTTATAGTGTCTCTAGGAGGTGAACTACTGTAACAGTTCAGTGTGTTATAGTGCCTCTCACTAAGATGTGAAATTATGTAACAGTTCAGTGTCTTATAGTGTCTCTAGGAGGTGAACTACTGTAACAGTTCAGTGTGTTATAGTGTCTCTAGGAGGTGAACTACTGTAACAGTTCAGTGTGTTATAGTGTCTCTCTCTCGAAGGTGAACTACTGTAACAGTTCAGTGTGTTATAGTGTCTCTCTCTCGAAGGTGAACTACTGTAACAGTTCAGTGTGTTATAGTGTCTCTAGGAGGTGAACTACTGTAACAGTTCAGTGTGTTATAGTGTCTCTAAGAGGTGAACTACTGTAACAGTTCAGTTTGTTATAGTGTCTCTAGGAGGTGAACTACTGTAACATTTAGGTGTGTTATAGTGTCACCAGGATGTGAACTACTGTAACAGTTCAGTGTGTCATAGTGTCTCTCTCTCGAAGGTGAACTACTGTAACAGTTCAGTGTGTTATAGTGTCTCTAGGAGGTGAACTACTGTAACAGTTCAGTGTGTTATAGTGTCTCTAAGAGGTGAACTACTGTAACAGTTCAGTTTGTTATAGTGTCTCTAGGAGGTGAACTACTGTAACATTTAGGTGTGTTATAGTGTCACCAGGATGTGAACTACTGTAACAGTTCAGTGTGTCATAGTGTCTCTCTCTCGAAGGTGAACTACTGTAACAGTTCAGTGTGTTATAGTGTCTCTAGGAGGTGAACTACTGTAACAGTTCAGTGTGTTATAGTGTCTCTAAGAGGTGAACTACTGTAACAGTTCAGTTTGTTATAGTGTCTCTAGGAGGTGAACTACTGTAACATTTAGGTGTGTTATAGTGTCACTAGGATGTGAACTACTGTAACAGTTCAGTGTGTTATTGTGTCTCTATTTAGGAGGTGAACTATTGTAACAGTTCAGTGTGTTATTGTGTCTCAAGGAGGTGACCTACTGTAACAGTTCAGTGTGTTATAGTGTATCTAGGAGTTGAACTACTGTAACAGTTCAGTGTACTGTTGTGTCTCAAGGAGGTGAACTACTGTAACAGTTCAGTGTGTTATAGTGTCTCTCTCTAGGAGGTGAACTACTTTAACAGTTCGGTGTGTTATAGTGTCTCTCTCTAGGAGGTGAACTACTGTAACAGTTCAGTGTGTTATTGTGTCTCAAGGAGGTGAACTACTGTAACAGTTCAGTGTGTTATAGTGCCTCTAGGAGGGGAACTACTGTAACAGTTCAGTGTGTTATAGTGTCTCTAGGAGGGGAACTACTGTAACAGTTCAGTGTGTTATAGTGCCTCTCACTAAGATGTGAAATTATGTAACAGTTCAGTGTCTTATAGTGTCTCTAGGAGGTGAACTACTGTAACAGTTCAGTGTGTTATAGTGTCTCTAGGAGGTGAACTACTGTAACAGTTCAGTGTGTTATAGTGTCTCTCTCTCGAAGGTGAACTACTGTAACAGTTCAGTGTGTTATAGTGTCTCTCTCTCGAAGGTGAACTACTGTAACAGTTCAGTGTGTTATAGTGTCTCAAGGAGGTGAACTACTGTAACAGTTCAGTGTGTTATAGTGTCTCTAGGAGGGGAACTACTGTAACAGTTCAGTGTGTTATAGTTTCACCAGGATGTGAACTACTGTAACAGTTCAGTGTGTCATAGTGTATCTCTCTAGGAGGTGAACTAATGTAAAAGTTCAGTGTGTTATAGTGTCTCTAGGAGGTGAACTACTGTAACAGTTCAGTGTGTCATAGTGTCTCTAGGAGGTGAACTACTGTAACAGTTCAGTGTACTGTTGTGTCTCAAGGAGGTGAACTACTGTAACAGTTCAGTGTGTTATAGTGTCTCTAGGAGGTGAACTACTGTAACAGTTCAGTGTGTTATAGTGTCTCTAGGAGGTGAACTACTGTAGCAGTTCAGTGTGTCATAGTGTCTCTCTCTAGGAGGTGACCTACTGTAACAGTTCAGTGTGTTATAGTGTCTCTAGGAAGTGAACGACTGTAGCAGTTCAGTGTGTCATAGTGTCTCTCTCTAGGAGGTGACCTACTGTAACAGTTCAGTGTGTTATAGTGTCACCAGGATGTGAACTCCTTCAACAGTTCAGTGTGTCATAGTGTCTCTCTCTAGGAGGTGAACTACTGTAACAGTTCGGTGTGTTATAGTGTCTCTCTCTAGGAGGTGAACTACTGTAACAGTTCAGTGTGTTATAGTGTCTCTAGGAGGTGAACTACTGTAACAGTTCAGTGTGTTATAGTGTCTCTAAGAGGTGAACGACTGTAACAGTTCAGTTTGTTATAGTGTCTCTAAGAGGTGAACTACTGTAACAGTTCAGTGTGTTATAGTGTCTCAAGGAGGTGAACTACTGTAACAGTTCAGTGTGTTATAGTGTCTCTAGGAGGTGAACTACTGTAACAGTTCAGTGTGTTATAGTGTCTCTAGGAGGTGAACTACTGTAACATTTCAGTGTGTTATAGTGTCTCTAGGAAGTGAACAACTGTAACAGTTCAGTGTACTGTTGTGTCTCTAGGAGGTGAACTACTGTAACAGTTCAGTGTGTTATGGTGTCTCTCACTAAGACATGGAATACTGTAACAGTTCAGTGTGTTATAGTGTCTCAAGGAGGTGAACTACTGTAACAGTTCAGTGTGTTATAGTGTCTCTAGGAGGTGAACTACTGTAACAGTTAGGTGTGTTATAGTGTCACCAGGAGGTGAACAACTGTAACATTTCAGTGTGTTATAGTGTCTCTAGGAAGTGAACAACTGTAACAGTTCAGTGTACTGTTGTGTCTCTAGGAGGTGAACTACTGTAACAGTTCAGTGTGTTATGGTGTCTCTCACTAAGACATGGAATACTGTAACAGTTCAGTGTGTTATTGTGTCACCAGGATGTGAACTACTGTAACATTTCAGTGAGTTATAGTGTCTCTAGGAAATGAACAACTGTAACAGTTCAGTGTGTTATAGTGTCTCTCTCTAGGAGGTGAACAACTGTAACAGTTCAGTGTGTTATAGTGTCTCTCTCTAGGAGGTGAACTACTGTAACAGTTCAGTGTGTTATAGTGTCTCTAGGAGGTGAACTACTGTAACAGTTCAGTGTGTTATAGTGTCTCTAGGAGGTGAACTACTGTAACATTTAGGTGTGTTATAGTGTCACTAGGATGTGAACTACTGTAACAGTTCAGTGTGTTATTGTGTCTCAAGGAGGTGACCTACTGTAACAGTTCAGTGTGTTATAGTGTATCTAGGAGTTGAACTGCTGTAACAGTTCAGTGTACTGTTGTGTCTCAAGGAGGTGAACTACTGTAACAGTTCAGTGTGTTATAGTGTCTCTAGGAAGTGAACAACTGTAGCAGTTAAGTGTGTCATAGTGTCTCTCTCTAGGAGGTGAACTACTTTAACAGTTCGGTGTGTTATAGTGTCTCTCTCTAGGATGTGAACTACTGTAACATTTCAGTGAGTTATAGTGTCTCTAGGAAATTAACAACTGTAACAGTTCAGTGTGTCATAGTGTCTCTAGGAGGTGAACTACTGTAACAGTTCAGTGTGTTATAGTGTCTCTAGGAGGTGAACTACTGTAACAGTTCAGTGTGTTATAGTGTCTCTAGGAGGTGAACTACTGTAACAGTTCAGTGTGTTATAGTGTCTCTAAGAGGTGAACTACTGTAACAGTTCAGTGTGTTATTGTGTCTCTATTTAGGAGGTGAACTACTGTAACAGTTCAGTTTGTTATAGTGTCTAAAGGAGGTGAACTACTGTAACATTTAGGTGTGTTATAGTGTCACTAGGATGTGAACTACTGTAACAGTTCAGTGTGTTATTGTGTCTCTATTTAGGAGGTGAACTATTGTAACAGTTCAGTGTGTTATTGTGTCTCAAGGAGGTGACCTACTGTAACAGTTCAGTGTGTTATAGTGTATCTAGGAGGTGAACTACTGTAACAGTTCAGTGTACTGTTGTGTCTCAAGGAGGTGAACTACTGTAACAGTTCAGTGTGTTGTAGTGTCTCTAGGAAGTGAACAACTGTAGCAGTTCAGTGTGTCATAGTGTCTCTCTCTAGGAGGTGAACTACTTTAACAGTTCGGTGTGTTATAGTGTCTCTCTCTAGGAGGTGAACTACTGTAACAGTTCAGTGTGTTATTGTGTCTCAAGGAGGTGAACTACTGTAACAGTTCAGTGTGTTATAGTGTCTCTAGGATATTAACTACTGTAACAGTTCAGTGTGTTATAGTGTCTCTCACTAAGATGCGAAATTCTGTAACAGTTCAGTGTGTTATAGTGTCTCTAGGAGGTGAACTACTGTAACAGTTCAGTGTGTTATAGTGTCTCTAGGATATTAACTACTGTAACAGTTCAGTGTGTTATAGTGTCTCTCACTAAGATGCGAAATTCTGTAACAGTTCAGTTTGTTATAGTGTCTCTAGGAGGTGAACTACTGTAACAGTTCAGTGTGTCATAGTGTCTCTCTCTCGGAGGTGAACTACTGTAACAGTTCAGTGTGTTATAGTGTCTCAAGGAGGTGAACAACTGTAACAGTTCAGTGTGTTTTAGTGTCTCTAGGAGGTGAACTACTGTAAAAGTTCAGTGTGTT
>NC_048577.1:56762668-56835168 GCF_013265735.2 Oncorhynchus mykiss
ACAGTTCAGTGTGTTATAGTTTCTCTAGGAGGGGAACTACTGTAACAGTTCAGTGTGTTATATTGTCTCCTTGGAGATGAAATACTGTAACAGTTCAGTGTGTTATATTGTCTCCTTGGAGATGAAATACTGTAACAGTTCAGTGTGTTATTGTGTCTCCTTGGAGATGAAATACTGTAACAGTTCAGTGTGTTATATTGTCTCCTTGGAGATGAAATACTGTAACAGTTCAGTGTGTTATTGTGTCTCTAGGAGGGGAACTACTGTAACAGTTCAGTGTGTTATAGTGTCTCTAGGAGGGGAACTACTGTAACAGTTCAGTGTGTTATAGTGTCTCTAGGAGGGGAACTACTGTAACAGTTCAGTGTGTTATATTGTCTCTCTCTAGGTTGTGAACTACTGTAACAGTTCAGTGTGTTATAGTGTCTCCTGGGAGATGAAATACTGTAACAGTTCAGTGTGTTATTGTGTCTCTAGGAGGTGAACTACTGTAACAGTTCAGTGTGTTATTGTGTCTCTAGGAGGGGAACTACTGTAACAGTTCAGTGTGTTATAGTGTCTCTTGAAGCTGAACTACTGTAACAGTTCAGTGTGTTATAGTGTCTCTAAGAGGTGAACTACTGTAACAGTTCAGTGTGTTATAGTGTATCTCTCTAGGAAGTGAACTACTGTAACAGTTCATTGTGTTATTGTGTCTCAAGGAGGTGATCTACTGTAACAGTTCAGTGTGTTATAGTGTCTATCTCTCTAGGAGTTGAACTGGTGTAAAAGTTCAGTGTGTTATAGTGTCTCTTGGAGGGGAACTACTGTAACAGTTCAGTGTGTCATATTGTCTCTCTCTAGGCGGGGAACTATTGTAACAGTTCAGTGTGTTATAGTGTCTCTTGGAGGGGAACTACTGTAACAGTTCAGTGTGTCATATTGTCTCTCTCTAGGCGGGGAACTATTGTAACAGTTCAGTGTTTTATAGTGTCTCTAGCAGGGGAACTACTGTTACAGTTCAGTGTGTTAAAGTGTCTCTAGGTGTGGAACTACTGTAACAGTTCAGTGTGTTATATTGTCTCCTGGGAGGTGAACTACTGTAACAGTTCAGTGTGTTATAGTGTCTCTCACTAAGACATGAAATACTGTAACAGTTCCGTGTGTTATTGTGTCTGTAGGAGGTGAACTACTGTAACAGTTCAGTGTGTTATAGCGTCTCTCGGAGGTGAACTACTGTAACAGTTCAGTGTGTTATATTGTCTCCTGGGAGGTGAACTACTGTAACAGTTCAGTGTGTTATAGTGTCTCTCACTAAGACATGAAATACTGTAACAGTTCCGTGTGTTATTGTGTCTCTAGGAGGTGAACTACTGTAACAGTTCAGTGTGTTGTTGTGTCTCTAGGAAGTGAACAACTGCAACAGTTCAGTGTGTCATAGTGTCTCTCTCTAGGAGGTGAACTACTGTAACAGTTCAGTGTGTCATAGTGTCTCTAGGAGGTGAACTACTGTATCAGTTCAGTGTGTCATAGTGTCTCTAGGAGGTGAACTACTGTAACAGTTCAGTGTGTTATAGTGTTTCAAGGAGGTGAACTACTGTAACAGTTCAGTGTGTTGTTGTGTCTCTAGGAAGTGAACAACTGCAACAGTTCAGTGTGTCATAGTGTCTCTCACTAAGACGTGAAATACTGTAACAGTTCAGTGTGTTATCGTATCACCAGGAGGTGAACAACTGCAACAGTTCAGTGTGTTATAGTGTCTCTAAGAGGTGAACTACTGTGATAGTTCAGTGTGTTATAGTGTCTCTCACTAAGACGTGAAATACTGTAACCGTTCCGTGTGTTATTGTGTCTCTAGGAGTTGAACTACTGTAACAGTTTAGTGTACTGTTGTGTCTCTTGAAGGTGATCTACTGTAACAGTTCAGTGTATTATAGTGTCTCTCTCTAGGACTTAAACTGGTGTAACAGTTCAGTGTTTTATAGTGTCTCTAGCAGGGGAACTACTGTAACAGTTCAGTGTGTTAAAGTGTCTCTAGGTGTGGAACTACTGTAACAGTTCAGTGTGTTATATTGTCTCCTGGGAGGTGAACTACTGTAACAGTTCAGTGTGTTATAGTGTCTAACACTAAGACATGAAATACTGTAACAGTTCCGTGTGTTATTGTGTCTCTAGGAGGTGAACTACTGTAACAGTTCAGTGTGTTATTGTGTCTCAAGGAGGTGAACTACTGTAACAGTTCAGTGTGTCATAGTGTCTCTCTCTCTCGTGGGTGAACTACTGTAACATCTCAGTGTGTTATAGTGTCTCTTGGAGGTGAAATACTCTAGCTGTCCAGTGTGTTATAGTGTCTCTAGGTGTGGAACTACTGTAACAGTTCAGTGTGTTATTGTGTCTCAAGGAGGTGATCTACTGTAACAGCTCAGTGTGTTATAGTGTCTCTCTCTAGGAGTTGAACTAGTGTAACAGTTCAGTGTGTTATAGTGTCTCTTGGAGGTGAAATACTCTAGCAGTCCAGTGTGTTATAGTGTCTCTAGGTGTGGAACTACTGTAACAGTTCAGTGTGTTATATTGTCTCCTGGGAGGTGAACTACTGTAACAGTTCAGTGTGTTATAGTGTCTAACACTAAGACATGAAATACTGTAACAGTTCCGTGTGTTATTGTGTCTCTAGGAGGGGAACTACTGTAAAAGTTCAGTGTGTTATAGTGTTTCAAGGAGGTGAACTACTGTAACAGTTCAGTGTGTTATAGTGTCCCCAGGATGTGAACTACTGTAACATTTCAGTGTGTTATAGTGTCTCTAGGAAGTGAACAATTGCAACAGTTCAGTGTGTTATTGTGTCTCAAGGAGGTGACCTACTGTAACATTTCAGTGTGTTATAGTGTCTCTAGGAAGTGAACAATTGTAACAGTTCAGTGTGTTGTAGTGTCTCTCTCTAGGAGGTGAACTACTGTAACAGTTCAGTGTGTTGTAGTGTCTCTCTCTAGGAGGTGACCTACTGTAACATTTCAGTGTGTTATAGTGTCTCTAGGAAGTGAACAATTGTAACAGTTCAGTGTGTTGTAGTGTCTCTCTCTAGGAGGTGAACTACTGCAACAGTTCAGTGTGTCATAGTGTCTCTCTCTAGGAGGTGAACTACTGTAACAGTTCAGTGTACTGCTGTGTCTCAAGGAGGTGAACTACTGTAACAGTTCAGTGTGTTATAGTGTCTCTCCCTAAGACATTAAATACTGTAACAGTTCCGTGTTGTATTGTGTCTCTTGAAGCTGAACTACTGTAACAGTTCAGTGTGTTATAGTGTCTCTAAGAGGTGAACTACTGTAACAGTTCAGTGTGTTATAGTGTATCTCTCTAGGAGGTGAACTACTGTAACAGTTCAGAGTGTTATTGTGTCTCAAGGAGGTGATCTACTGTAACAGTTCAGTGTGTTATAGTGTCTCTAGCAGGGGAACTACTGTAACAGTTCAGTGTGTTAAAGTGTCTCTAGGTGTGGAACTACTGTAACAGTTCAGTAAGTTATAGTGTTTCAAGGAGGTGAACTACTGTAACAGTTCAGTGTGTTATAGTGTCTCTAGGAAGTGAACCATTGTAACAGTTCAGTGTGTCATAGTGTCTCTAGGAGGTGAACTACTGTAACAGTTCAGTGTGTTGTAGTGTCTCTCTATGACGTGAACTACTGTAACAGTTCAGTGTGTTGTAGTGTCTCTCTCTAGGAGGTGAACTACTGTAATAGTTCAGTGTGTCATAGTGTCTCTAGGAGGTGAACTACTGCAACAGTTCAGTGTGTCATAGTGTCTCGAGGAGGTGAACTACTGTACCAGTTCAGTGTGTTATAGTGTCTCTAGGAGGTGAACTACTGTAACAGTTCAGTGTACTGCTGTGTCTCAAGGAGGTGAACTACTGTAACAGTTCAGTGTGTTATAGTGTCTCTAGGAGGTGAACTACTGTAACAGTTCAGTGTGTTATAGTGTCTCTAAGAGGTGAACTACTGTACCAGTTCAGTGTGTTATAGTGTATCTCTCTAGGAGGTGAACTACTGTAACAGTTCAGAGTGTTATTGTGTCTCAAGGAGGTGATCTACTGTAACAGTTCAGTGTGTTATAGTGTCTCTCTCTAGGACTTAAACTGGTGTAACAGTTCAGTGTTTTATAGTGTCTCTAGCAGGGGAACTACTGTTACAGTTCAGTGTGTTAAAGTGTCTCTAGGTGTGGAACTACTGTAACAGTTCAGTGTGTTATATTGTCTCCTGGGAGGTGAACTACTGTAACAGTTCAGTGTGTTATAGTGTCTAACACTAAGACATGAAATACTGTAACAGTTCCGTGTGTTATTGTGTCTCTAGGAGGTGAACTACTGTAACAGTTCAGTGTGTTATTGTGTCTCAAGGAGGTGAACTACTGTAACAGTTCAGTGTGTCATAGTGTCTCTCTCTCTCGTGGGTGAACTACTGTAACATCTCAGTGTGTTATAGTGTATCTCTCCAGGAGGTGAACTACTGTAACAGTTCAGTGTGTTATTGTGTCTCAAGGAGGTGATCTACTGTAACAGCTCAGTGTGTTATAGTGTCTCTCTCTAGGAGATGAACTGGTGTAACAGTTCAGTGTTTTATAGTGTCTCTAGCAGAGGAACTACTGTAACAGTTCAGTGTGTTATATTGTCTCCTGGGAGGTGAACTACTGTAACATTTCAGTGTGTTATAGTGTCTCTAGAAGGTGAACTACTGTAACAGTTCAGTGTGTTATAGTGTCTCTAGGAAGTGAACAATTGTAACAGTTCAGTGTGTCATAGTGTCTCTAGGAGGTGAACTACTGTAACAGTTCAGTGTGTTGTAGTGTCTCTCTCTATGACGTGAACTACTGTAACAGTTCAGTGTGTTGTAGTGTCTCTCTCTAGGAGGTGAACTACTGTAATAGTTCAGTGTGTCATAGTGTCTCTAGGAGGTGAACTACTGCAACAGTTCAGTGTGTCATAGTGTCTCTAGGAGGTGAACTACTGTAACAGTTCAGTGTACTGCTGTGTCTCAAGGAGGTGAACTACTGTAACAGTTCAGTGTGTTATAGTTTCTCTCCCTAATACATTAAATACTGTAACAGTTCCGTTTGTTATTGTGTCTCTTGAAGCTGAACTACTGTAACAGTTCAGTGTGTTATAGTGTCTCTAAGAGGTGAACTGCTGTACCAGTTCAGTGTGTTATAGTGTATCTCTCTAGGAGGTGAACTACTGTAACAGTTCAGAGTGTTATTGTGTCTCAAGGAGGTGATCTACTGTAACAGTTCAGTGTGTCATAGTGTCTCTCTCTCTCGTGGGTGAACTACTGTAACATCTCAGTGTGTTATAGTGTATCTCTCCAGGAGGTGAACTACTGTAATAGTTCAGTGTGTTATTGTGTCTCAAGGAGGTGATCTACTGTAACAGCTCAGTGTGTTATAGTGTATCTCTCTCGGAGGTGAACTACTGTAACAGTTCAGTGTGTTATAGTGTCTCTAGGAGTTGAACTACTGTAACAGTTCAGTGTACTGTTGTGTCTCAAGGAGGTGAACTACTGTAACAGTTCAGTGTGTTTTAGTGTCACCAGGATGTGAACTACTGTAACATTTCAGTGTGTTATAGTGTCTCTAGGAAGTGAACAACTGCAACAGTTCAGTGTGTTATAGTGTCCCCAGGATGTGACCTACTGTAACATTTCAGTGTGTTATAGTGTCTCTAGGAAGTGAACAACTGCAACAGTTCAGTGTGTTATTGTGTCTCAAGGAGGTGACCTACTGTAACATTTCAGTGTGTTATAGTGTCTCTAGGAAGTGAACAATTGTAACAGTTCGGTGTGTTGTAGTGTCTCTCTCTAGGAGGTGAACTACTGTAACAGTTCAGTGTGTTGTAGTGTCTCTCTCTAGGAGGTGAACTACTGTAATAGTTCAGTGTGTCATAGTGTCTCTAGGAGGTGAACTACTGCAACAGTTCAGTGTGTCATAGTGTCTCTCTCTAGGAGGTGAACTACTGTAACAGTTCAGTGTACTGCTGTGTCTCAAGGAGGTGAACTACTGTAACAGTTCAGTGTGTTATAGTGTCTCTCTCTAAGACATTAAATACTGTAACAGTTCCGTGTGGTATTGTGTCTCTTGAAGCTGAACTACTGTAACAGTTCAGTGTGTTATAGTGTCTCTAAGAGGTGAACTACTGTAACAGTTCAGTGTGTTATAGTGTATCTCTCTAGGAGCTGAACTACTGTAACAGTTCAGAGTGTTATTGTGTCTCAAGGAGGTGAACTACTGTAACAGTTCAGTGTTTTATAGTGTCTCTAGCAGGGGAACTACTGTAACAGTTCAGTGTGTTAAAGTGTCTCTAGGTGTGGAACTACTGTAACAGTTCAGTAAGTTATAGTGTTTCAAGGAGGTGAACTACTGTAACAGTTCAGTGTGTTATATTGTCTCCTGGGAGGTGAACTACTGTAACAGTTCAGTGTGTTATAGTGTCTAACACTAAGACATGAAATACTGTAACAGTTCAGTTTGTTATGGTGTCTCTAGGAGGTGAACTACTGTAACAGTTCAGTGTGTTATTGTGTCTCAAGGAGGTGAACTACTGTAACAGTTCAGTGTGTCATAGTGTCTCTCTCTCTCGTGGGTGAACTACTGTAACATCTCAGTGTGTTATAGTGTATCTCTCCAGGAGGTGAACTACTGTAACAGTTCAGTGTTTTATTGTGTCTCAATGAGGTGATCTACTGTAACAGCTCAGTGTGTTATAGTGTCTCTCTCTAGGAGTTGAACTAGTGTAACAGTTCAGTGTGTTATAGTGTCTCTTGGAGGTGAAATACTCTAGCAGTCCAGTGTGTTATAGTGTCTCTAGGAGGGGAACTACTGTAACAGTTCAGTGTGTTATAGTGTTTCAAGGAGGTGAACTACTGTAACAGTTCAGTGTGTCATAGTGTCTCTAGGAGGTGAACTACTGTAACAGTTCAGTGTGTTATAGTGTCTCTAGGAAGTGAACAACTGCAACAGTTCAGTGTGTTATAGTGTCTCTCTCTCGGAGGTGAACTACTGTAACAGTTCAGTGTGTTATAGTGTCTCTAGGAAGTGAACAACTGCAACAGTTCAGTGTGTTATAGTGTCTCTCTCTCGGAGGTGAACTACTGTAACAGTTCAGTGTGTCATAGTGTCTCTAGGAGGTGAACTACTGTAACAGTTCAGTGTGTCATAGTGTCACCAGGATGTGAACTACTGTAACAGTTCAGTGTGTCATAGTGTCTCTAGGAGGTGAACTACTGTAACAGTTCAGTGTGTCATAGTGTCTCTAGGAGGTGAACTACTGTAACAGTTCAGTGTGTCATATTGTCTCTCTCTAGGAGGTGAACTACTGTATCAGTTCAGTGTGTTATAGTGTCACCAGGATGTGAACTACTGTAACAGTTCAGTGTGTCATAGTGTCTCTAGGAGGTGAACTACTGTAACAGTTCAGTGTGTTAGAGTGTCTCAAGGAGGTGAACTACTGTAACAGTTCAGTGTGTCATAGTGTCACCAGGATGTGAACTACTGTAACAGTTCAGTGTGTTATAGTGTCTCTAGGAAGTGAACAACTGCAACAGTTCAGTGTGTCATAGTGTCTCTCTCTCGGAGGTGAACTACTGTAACAGTTCAGTGTGTCATAGTGTCTCTCTCTCGGAGGTGAACTACTGTAACAGTTCAGTGTGTCATAGTGTCTCTCTCTAGGAGGTGAACTACTGTAACAGTTCAGTGTGTTATAGTGTCTCTAGGAAGTGAACTACTGTAACAGTTCAGTGTGTTATAGTGTCTCTAGGAAGTGAACAACTGCAACAGTTCAGTGTGTTATTGTGTCTCAAGGAGGTGACCTACTGTAACATTTCAGTGTGTTATAGTGTCTCTAGGAAGTGAACAATTGTAACAGTTCAGTGTGTTATATTGTCACCAGGAGGTGAACTACTGTAACAGTTCAGTGTGTCATAGTGTCTCTCTCTCAGAGGTGAACTGCTGTAACAGTTCAGTGTGTTATAGTGTCTCTAGGAAGTGAACAACTGCAACAGTTCAGTGTGTTATTGTGTCTCAAGGAGGTGACCTACTGTAACATTTCAGTGTGTTATAGTGTCTCTAGGAAGTGAACAATTGTAACAGTTCAGTGTGTTATATTGTCACCAGGAGGTGAACTACTGTAACAGTTCAGTGTGTCATAGTGTCTCTCTCTCAGAGGTGAACTGCTGTAACAGTTCAGTGTGTTATAGTGTCTCTCTCTAGGAGGTGAACAACTGTAAAAGTTCAGTGTGTTATAGTGTCTCTAGGAGGTGAACTACTGTAAAAGTTCAGTGTGTTATAGTGTCTCTAAGAGGTGAACTACTGTAACAGTTCAGTTTGTTATAGTGTCTCTAGGAGGTGAACTACTGTAACAGTTCAGTGTGTTATAGTGTCTCTAAGAGGTGAACTACTGTAACAGTTCAGTGTGTTATAGTGTCTCTCACTAAGTCATTAAATACTGTAACAGTTCCGTGTGTTATTGTGTCTCTTGAAGGTGAACTAATGTAACAGTTCAGTGTTTTATAGTGTCTCTAAGAGGTGAACTACTGTAACAGTTCAGTGTGTTATAGTGTATCTCTCTCGGAGGTGAACTACTGTAACAGTTCAGTGTGTTATAGTGTCTCTAGGAGTTGAACTACTGTAACAGTTCAGTGTACTGTTGTGTCTCAAGGAGGTGAACTACTGTAACAGTTCAGTGTGTTTTAGTGTCACCAGGATGTGAACTACTGTAACATTTCAGTGTGTTATAGTGTCTCTAGGAAGTGAACAACTGCAACAGTTCAGTGTGTTATTGTGTCTCAAGGAGGTGACCTACTGTAACATTTCAGTGTGTTATAGTGTCTCTAGGAAGTGAACAATTGTAACAGTTCAGTGTGTCATAGTGTCTCTCTCTAGGAGGTGAACTACTGTAACAGTTCAGTGTGTTATAGTGTCTCTCTCTAGGAGGTGAAATACTTTAACAGTTCAGTGTGTCATAGTGTCTCTCTCTAGGAGGTGAACTACTGTAACAGTTCAGTTTGTTATAGTGTCTCTCACTAAGTCATTAAATACTGTAACAGTTCCGTGTGTTATTGTGTCTCTTGAAGGTGAACTAATGTAACAGTTCAGTGTGTTATAGTGTCTCTCTCTAGGAGGTGAACTACTGTAACAGTTCAGTGTGTTATAGTGTCTCTCTCTAGGAGGTGAACTACTGTAACAGTTCAGTGTGTTATAGTGTCTCTCACTAAGTCATTAAATACTGTAACAGTTCCGTGTGTTATTGTGTCTCTTGAAGGTGAACTAATGTAACAGTTCAGTGTGTTATAGTGTCACTAGGATATGAACTGCTGTAACAGTTCAGTGTGTTATTGTGTCTCTATTTAGTAGGTGAACTATTGTAACAGTTCAGTGTGTTATAGTGTCACCAGGAGTTGAACTACTGTAACAGTTCAGTGTGTTATAGTTTCTCTAAGACATGAAATACTGTATCAGTTCCGTGTGTTATTGTGTCTCTAGGAGGTGAACTACTGTAACAGTTTAGTGTACTTTTGTGTCTCTAGGAGGTGAACTACTGTAACAGTTCAGTGTGTTATAGTGTCTCTCACTAAGTCATTAAATACTGTAACAGTTCAGTGTGTCATAGTGGCTCTAGGAGGTGAACTAGTGTAACAGTTCAGTGTGTCATAGTGGCTCTAGGAGGTGAACTACTGTAACAGTTCAGTGTGTTATAGTGTCTCTAGGAGGTGAACTACTGTAACAGTTCAGTGTGTCATAGTGTCTCTCTCTAGGAGGTGAACTACTGTAACAGTTCAGTGTGTTATTGTGTCTCAAAGAGGTGAACTACTGTAACAGTTCAGTGTGTCATAGTGTCTCTCTCTAGGAGGTGAACTACTGTAACAGTTCAGTGTGTTATAGTGTCTCAAAGAGGTGAACTACTGTAACAGTTCAGTGTGTCATAGTGTCTCTCTCTAGGAGGTGAACTACTGTAACAGCTCTGTGTGTTATAGTGTCTCTCTCTAGGAGATGAACTACTGTAACAGTTCAGTGTGTTATAGTGTCTCTCTCTAGGAGGTGAACTACTGTAACAGCTCAGTGTGTTATAGTGTCTCTAGGAAGTGAATAATTGTAACAGTTCAGTGTGTTATAGTTTCACCAGGATGTGAACTACTGTAACAGTTCAGTGTGTCATAGTGTCTCTCTCTCGGAGGTGAACTACTGTAACAGTTCAGTGTGTTATAGTGTCTCTAGGAAGTGAACTACTGTAACAGTTCAGTGTGTTATAGTGTCTCTAGGAAGTGAACAACTGCAACAGTTCAGTGTGTTATTGTGTCTCAAGGAGGTGACCTACTGTAACATTTCAGTGTGTTATAGTGTCTCTAGGAGGTGAACAATTGTAACAGTTCAGTGTGTCATAGTGTCTCTCTCCAGGAGGTGAACTACTGTAACAGTTCAGTGTTTTATTGTGTCTCAATGAGGTGATCTACTGTAACAGCTCTGTGTGTTATAGTGTCTCTCTCTAGGAGTTGAACTAGTGTAACAGTTCAGTGTGTTATAGTGTCTCTAGGAAGTGAACAATTGTAACAGTTCAGTGTGTTGTAGTGTCTCTCTCTAGGAGGTGAACTACTGTAACAGTTCAGTGTGTTGTAGTGTCTCTCTCTAGGAGGTGAACTACTGTAATAGTTCAGTGTGTCATAGTGTCTCTAGGAGGTGAACTACTGCAACAGTTCAGTGTGTCATAGTGTCTCTCTCTAGGAGGTGAACTACTGTAACAGTTCAGTGTACTGCTGTGTCTAAAGGAGGTGAACTACTGTAACAGTTCAGTGTGTTATAGTGTCTCTCCCTAAGACATTAAATACTGTAACAGTTCCGTGTGGTAGTGTGTCTCTTGAAGCTGAACTACTGTAACAGTTCAGTGTGTTATAGTGTCTCTAAGAGGTGAACTACTGTAACAGTTCAGTGTGTTATAGTGTATCTCTCTAGGAGGTGAACTACTGTAACAGTTCAGAGTGTTATTGTGTCTCAAGGAGGTGATCTACTGTAACAGTTCAGTGTGTTATAGTGTCTCTCTCTAGGACTTGAACTGGTGTAACAGTTCAGTGTTTTATAGTGTCTCTAGCAGGGGAACTACTGTAACAGTTCAGTGTGTTAAAGTGTCTCTAGGTGTGGAACTACTGTAACAGTTCAGTGTGTTATATTGTCTCCTGGGAGGTGACCTACTGTAACAGTTCAGTAAGTTATAGTGTTTCAAGGAGGTGAACTACTGTAACAGTTCAGTGTGTTATATTGTCTCCTGGGAGGTGAACTACTGTAACAGTTCAGTGTGTTATAGTGTCTAACACTAAGACATGAAATACTGTAACAGTTCAGTGTGTTATTGTGTCTCTAGGAGGTGAACTACTGTAACAGTTCAGTGTGTTATTGTGTCTCAAGGAGGTGAACTACTGTAACAGTTCAGTGTGTCATAGTGTCTCTCTCTCTCGTGGGTGAACTACTGTAACATCTCAGTGTGTTATAGTGTATCTCTCCAGGAGGTGAACTACTGTAACAGTTCAGTGTTTTATTGTGTCTCAATGAGGTGATCTACTGTAACAGCTCAGTGTGTTATAGTGTCTCTCTCTAGGAGTTGAACTAGTGTAACAGTTCAGTGTGTTATAGTGTCTCTTGGAGGTGAAATACTCTAGCAGTCCAGTGTTTTATAGTGTCTCTAGGAGGGGAACTACTGTAAAAGTTCAGTGTGTTATAGTGTTTCTAAGAGGTGAACTACTGTAACAGTTCAGTGTGTTATAGTGTTTCAAGGAGGTGAACTACTGTAACAGTTCAGTGTGTCATAGTGTCTCTAGGAAGTGAACTACTGTAACAGTTCAGTGTGTTATAGTGTCTCTAGGAAGTGAACAACTTTAACAGTTCAGTGTGTTATTGTGTCTCAAGGAGGTGACCTACTGTAACATTTCAGTGTGTTATAGTGTCTCTAGGAAGTGAACAATTGTAACAGTTCAGTGTGTCATAGTGTCTCTCTCTAGGAGGTGAACTACTGTAACAGTTCAGTGTGTTATATTGTCACCAGGAGGTGAACAACTGTAAAAGTTCAGTGTGTTATAGTGTCTCTAGGAGGTGAACTACTGTAAAAGTTCAGTGTGTTATAGTGTCTCTAAGAAGTGAACTACTGTAAAAGTTCAGTGTGTTATAGTGTCTCTAAGAAGTGAACTACTGTAACAGTTCAGTGTGTCATAGTGTCTCTCTCTAGGAGGTGAACTACTGTAACAGTTCAGTGTGTTATATTGTCACCAGGAGGTGAACAACTGTAAAAGTTCAGTGTGTTATAGTGTCTCTAGGAGGTGAACTACTGTAAAAGTTCAGTGTGTTATAGTGTCTCTAGGAGGTGAACTACTGTAACAGTTCAGTGTGTTATAGTGTCTCTCACTAAGTCATTAAATACTGTAACAGTTCCGTGTGTTATTGTGTCTCTTGAAGGTGAACTAATGTAACAGTTCAGTGTTTTATAGTGTCTCTAAGAGGTGAACTACTGTAACAGTTCAGTGTGTTATAGTGTATCTCTCTCGGAGGTGAACTACTGTAACAGTTCAGTGTGTTATAGTGTCTCTAGGAGTTGAACTACTGTAACAGTTCAGTGTACTGTTGTGTCTCAAGGAGGTGAACTACTGTAACAGTTCAGTGTGTTTTAGTGTCACCAGGATGTGAACTACTGTAACATTTCAGTGTGTTATAGTGTCTCTAGGAAGTGAACAACTGCAACAGTTCAGTGTGTTATTGTGTCTCAAGGAGGTGACCTACTGTAACATTTCAGTGTGTTATAGTGTCTCTAGGAAGTGAACAATTGTAACAGTTCAGTGTGTCATAGTGTCTCTCTCTAGGAGGTGAACTACTGTAACAGTTCAGTGTGTTATAGTGTCTCTCTCTAGGAGGTGAACTACTTTAACAGTTCAGTGTGTTATAGTGTCTCTCTCTAGGAGGTGAACTACTGTAACAGTTCAGTGTGTCATAGTGTCTCTCTCTAGGAGGTGAACTACTGAAACAGTTCAGTGTGTTATAGTGTCACTAGGATATGAACTACTGTAACAGTTCAGTGTGTTATTGTGTCTCTATTTAGTAGGTGAACTATTGTAACAGTTCAGTGTGTTATAGTGTCACCAGGAGTTGAACTACTGTAACAGTTCAGTGTGTTATAGTTTCTCTAAGACATGAAATACTGTAACAGTTCCGTGTGTTATTGTGTCTCTTGAAGGTGAACTAATGTAACAGTTCAGTGTGTTATAGTGTCACTAGGATATGAACTACTGTAACAGTTCAGTGTGTTATTGTGTCTCTATTTAGTAGGTGAACTATTGTAACAGTTCAGTGTGTTATAGTGTCACCAGGAGTTGAACTACTGTAACAGTTCAGTGTGTTATAGTTTCTCTAAGACATTAAATACTGTAACAGTTCAGTGTGTTATAGTGTCTCTAGGAGGGTAACTACTGTAACAGTTCAGTGTGTTATAGTGTCTCTAGGAGGTGAACTACTGTAACAGTTCAGTGTGTTATAGTGTCTCTAGGAGGTGAACTACTGTAACAGTTCAGTTTGTTATAGTGTCTCTAGGAGGTGAACTACTGTAACAGTTCAGTGTGTCATAGTGTCTCTCTCTCGGAGGTGAACTACTGTAACAGTTCAGTGTGTCATATTGTCTCTCTCTCGGAGGTGAACTACTGTAACAGTTCAGTGTGTCATATTGTCTCTCTCTAGGAGGTGAACTACTGTAACAGTTCAGTGTGTTATAGTGTTTCAAGGAGGTGAACTACTGTAACAGTTCAGTGTGTTATAGTGTCTCTAAGAGGTGAACTACTGTAACAGTTCAGTGTGTCATATTGTCTCTCTCTAGGAGGTGAACTACTGTAACAGTTCAGTGTGTTATAGTGTCACCAGGAGTTGAACTACTGTAACAGTACAGTGTGTTATAGTTTCTCTAAGACATTAAATACTGTAACAGTTCAGTGTGTTATAGTGTCTCTAGGAGGGTAACTACTGTAACAGTTCAGTGTGTTATAGTGTCTCTAGGAGGTGAACTACTGTAACAGTTCAGTGTGTTATAGTGTTTCAAGGAGGTGAACTACTGTAACAGTTCAGTGTGTCATAGTGTCTCTCTCTCGGAGGTGAACTACTGTAACAGTTCAGTGTGTTATAGTGTCTCTAGGAAGTGAACTACTGTAACAGTTCAGTGTGTTATAGTGTCTCTAGGAAGTGAACAACTGCAACAGTTCAGTGTGTTATTGTGTCTCAAGGAGGTGACCTACTGTAACATTTCAGTGTGTTATAGTGTCTCTAGGAAGTGAACAATTGTAACAGTTCAGTGTGTCATAGTGTCTCTCTCTAGGAGGTGAACTACTGTAACAGTTCAGTGTGTTATATTGTCACCAGGAGGTGAACAACTGTAAAAGTTCAGTGTGTTATAGTGTCTCTAGGAGGTGAACTACTGTAAAAGTTCAGTGTGTTATAGTGTCTCTAAGAAGTGAACTACTGTAACAGTTCAGTTTGTTATAGTGTCTCTAGGAGGTGAACTACTGTAACAGTTCAGTGTGTTATAGTGTCTCTCACTAAGTCATTAAATACTGTAACAGTTCCGTGTGTTATTGTGTCTCTTGAAGGTGAACTAATGTAACAGTTCAGTGTTTTATAGTGTCTCTAAGAGGTGAACTACTGTAACAGTTCAGTGTGTTATAGTGTATCTCTCTCTGAGGTGAACTACTGTAACAGTTCAGTGTGTTATAGTGTCTCTAGGAGTTGAACTACTGTAACAGTTCAGTGTACTGTTGTGTCTCAAGGAGGTGAACTACTGTAACAGTTCAGTGTGTTATAGTGTCTCTAGGAAGTGAACTACTGTAACAGTTCAGTGTGTTATAGTGTCTCTAGGAAGTGAACAACTGCAACAGTTCAGTGTGTTATTGTGTCTCAAGGAGGTGACCTACTGTAACATTTCAGTGTGTTATAGTGTCTCTAGGAAGTGAACAATTGTAACAGTTCAGTGTGTCATAGTGTCTCTCTCTAGGAGGTGAACTACTGTAACAGTTCAGTGTGTTATATTGTCACCAGGAGGTGAACAACTGTAAAAGTTCAGTGTGTTATAGTGTCTCTAGGAGGTGAACTACTGTAAAAGTTCAGTGTGTTATAGTGTCTCTAAGAAGTGAACTACTGTAACAGTTCAGTTTGTTATAGTGTCTCTAGGAGGTGAACTACTGTAACAGTTCAGTGTGTTATAGTGTCTCTCACTAAGTCATTAAATACTGTAACAGTTCCGTGTGTTATTGTGTCTCTTGAAGGTGAACTAATGTAACAGTTCAGTGTTTTATAGTGTCTCTAAGAGGTGAACTACTGTAACAGTTCAGTGTGTTATAGTGTATCTCTCTCGGAGGTGAACTACTGTAACAGTTCAGTGTGTTATAGTGTCACCAGGAGTTGAACTACTGTAACAGTTCAGTGTGTTATAGTTTCTCTAAGACATGAAATACTGTAACAGTTCCGTGTGTTATTGTGTCTCTTGAAGGTGAACTAATGTAACAGTTCAGTGTGTTATAGTGTCACTAGGATATGAACTACTGTAACAGTTCAGTGTGTTATTGTGTCTCTATTTAGTAGGTGAACTATTGTAACAGTTCAGTGTGTTATAGTGTCACCAGGAGTTGAACTACTGTAACAGTTCAGTGTGTTATAGTTTCTCTAAGACATTAAATACTGTAACAGTTCAGTGTGTTATAGTGTCTCTAGGAGGGTAACTACTGTAACAGTTCAGTGTGTTATAGTGTCTCTAGGAGGTGAACTACTGTAACAGTTCAGTGTGTTATAGTGTCTCTAGGAGGTGAACTACTGTAACAGTTCAGTTTGTTATAGTGTCTCTAGGAGGTGAACTACTGTAACAGTTCAGTGTGTCATAGTGTCTCTCTCTCGGAGGTGAACTACTGTAACAGTTCAGTGTGTCATATTGTCTCTCTCTCGGAGGTGAACTACTGTAACAGTTCAGTGTGTCATATTGTCTCTCTCTAGGAGGTGAACTACTGTAACAGTTCAGTGTGTTATAGTGTTTCAAGGAGGTGAACTACTGTAAAAGTTCAGTGTGTTATAGTGTCTCTAGGATGTGAACTACTGTAACAGTTCAGTGTGTCATATTGTCTCTCTCTAGGAGGTGAACTACTGTAACAGTTCAGTGTGTTATAGTGTCTCTAAGAGGTGAACTACTGTAACAGTTCAGTGTGTCATATTGTCTCTCTCTAGGAGGTGAACTACTGTAACAGTTCAGTGTGTCATAGTGTCTCTCTCTCGGAGGTGAACTACTGTAACAGTTCAGTGTGTTATAGTGTCTCTAGGAAGTGAACTACTGTAACAGTTCAGTGTGTTATAGTGTCTCTAGGAAGTGAACAACTGCAACAGTTCAGTGTGTTATTGTGTCTCAAGGAGGTGACCTACTGTAACATTTCAGTGTGTTATAGTGTCTCTAGGAAGTGAACAATTGTAACAGTTCAGTGTGTCATAGTGTCTCTCTCTAGGAGGTGAACTACTGTAACAGTTCAGTGTGTTATATTGTCACCAGGAGGTGAACAACTGTAAAAGTTCAGTGTGTTATAGTGTCTCTAGGAGGTGAACTACTGTAAAAGTTCAGTGTGTTATAGTGTCTCTAAGAAGTGAACTACTGTAACAGTTCAGTTTGTTATAGTGTCTCTAGGAGGTGAACTACTGTAACAGTTCAGTGTGTTATAGTGTCTCTCACTAAGTCATTAAATACTGTAACAGTTCCGTGTGTTATTGTGTCTCTTGAAGGTGAACTAATGTAACAGTTCAGTGTTTTATAGTGTCTCTAAGAGGTGAACTACTGTAACAGTTCAGTGTGTTATAGTGTATCTCTCTCTGAGGTGAACTACTGTAACAGTTCAGTGTGTTATAGTGTCTCTAGGAGTTGAACTACTGTAACAGTTCAGTGTACTGTTGTGTCTCAAGGAGGTGAACTACTGTAACAGTTCAGTGTGTTATAGTGTCTCTAGGAAGTGAACAACTGCAACAGTTCAGTGTGTTATTGTGTCTCAAGGAGGTGACCTACTGTAACATTTCAGTGTGTTATAGTGTCTCTAGGAAGTGAACAATTGTAACAGTTCAGTGTGTCATAGTGTCTCTCTCTAGGAGGTGAACTACTGTAACAGTTCAGTGTGTTATATTGTCACCAGGAGGTGAACAACTGTAAAAGTTCAGTGTGTTATAGTGTCTCTAGGAGGTGAACTACTGTAAAAGTTCAGTGTGTTATAGTGTCTCTAAGAAGTGAACTACTGTAACAGTTCAGTTTGTTATAGTGTCTCTAGGAGGTGAACTACTGTAACAGTTCAGTGTGTTATAGTGTCTCTCACTAAGTCATTAAATACTGTAACAGTTCCGTGTGTTATTGTGTCTCTTGAAGGTGAACTAATGTAACAGTTCAGTGTTTTATAGTGTCTCTAAGAGGTGAACTACTGTAACAGTTCAGTGTGTTATAGTGTATCTCTCTCGGAGGTGAACTACTGTAACAGTTCAGTGTGTTATAGTGTCTCTAGGAGTTGAACTACTGTAACAGTTCAGTGTACTGTTGTGTCTCAAGGAGGTGAACTACTGTAACAGTTCAGTGTGTTTTAGTGTCACCAGGATGTGAACTACTGTAACATTTCAGTGTGTTATAGTGTCTCTAGGAAGTGAACAACTGCAACAGTTCAGTGTGTTATTGTGTCTCAAGGAGGTGACCTACTGTAACATTTCAGTGTGTTATAGTGTCTCTAGGAAGTGAACAATTGTAACAGTTCAGTGTGTCATAGTGTCTCTCTCTAGGAGGTGAACTACTGTAACAGTTCAGTGTGTTATAGTGTCTCTCTCTAGGAGGTGAACTACTTTAACAGTTCAGTGTGTTATAGTGTCTCTCTCTAGGAGGTGAACTACTGTAACAGTTCAGTGTGTCATAGTGTCTCTCTCTAGGAGGTGAACTACTGAAACAGTTCAGTGTGTTATAGTGTCACTAGGATATGAACTACTGTAACAGTTCAGTGTGTTATTGTGTCTCTATTTAGTAGGTGAACTACTGTAACAGTTCAGTGTGTTATTGTGTCTCTATTTAGTAGGTGAACTATTGTAACAGTTCAGTGTGTTATAGTTTCTCTAAGACATGAAATACTGTAACAGTTCCGTGTGTTATTGTGTCTCTTGAAGGTGAACTAATGTAACAGTTCAGTGTGTTATAGTGTCACTAGGATATGAACTACTGTAACAGTTCAGTGTGTTATTGTGTCTCTATTTAGTAGGTGAACTATTGTAACAGTTCAGTGTGTTATAGTGTCACCAGGAGTTGAACTACTGTAACAGTTCAGTGTGTTATAGTTTCTCTAAGACATGAAATACTGTAACAGTTCAGTGTGTTATAGTGTCTCTAGGAGGGTAACTACTGTAACAGTTCAGTGTGTTATAGTGTCTCTAGGAGGTGAACTACTGTAACAGTTCAGTGTGTTATAGTGTCTCTCTCTAGGAGGTGAACTACTGTAACAGTTCAGTGTGTCATAGTGTCTCTCTCTCGGAGGTGAACTACTGTAACAGTTCAGTGTGTTATAGTGTCTCTAGGAAGTGAACTACTGTAACAGTTCAGTGTGTTATAGTGTCTCTAGGAAGTGAACAACTGCAACAGTTCAGTGTGTTATTGTGTCTCAAGGAGGTGACCTACTGTAACATTTCAGTGTGTTATAGTGTCTCTAGGAAGTGAACAATTGTAACAGTTCAGTGTGTCATAGTGTCTCTCTCTAGGAGGTGAACTACTGTAACAGTTCAGTGTGTTATATTGTCACCAGGAGGTGAACAACTGTAAAAGTTCAGTGTGTTATAGTGTCTCTAGGAGGTGAACTACTGTAAAAGTTCAGTGTGTTATAGTGTCTCTAAGAAGTGAACTACTGTAACAGTTCAGTTTGTTATAGTGTCTCTAGGAGGTGAACTACTGTAACAGTTCAGTGTGTTATAGTGTCTCTCACTAAGTCATTAAATACTGTAACAGTTCCGTGTGTTATTGTGTCTCTTGAAGGTGAACTAATGTAACAGTTCAGTGTTTTATAGTGTCTCTAAGAGGTGAACTACTGTAACAGTTCAGTGTGTTATAGTGTATCTCTCTCTGAGGTGAACTACTGTAACAGTTCAGTGTGTTATAGTGTCTCTAGGAGTTGAACTACTGTAACAGTTCAGTGTACTGTTGTGTCTCAAGGAGGTGAACTACTGTAACAGTTCAGTGTGTTATAGTGTCTCTAGGAAGTGAACTACTGTAACAGTTCAGTGTGTTATAGTGTCTCTAGGAAGTGAACAACTGCAACAGTTCAGTGTGTTATTGTGTCTCAAGGAGGTGACCTACTGTAACATTTCAGTGTGTTATAGTGTCTCTAGGAAGTGAACAATTGTAACAGTTCAGTGTGTCATAGTGTCTCTCTCTAGGAGGTGAACTACTGTAACAGTTCAGTGTGTTATATTGTCACCAGGAGGTGAACAACTGTAAAAGTTCAGTGTGTTATAGTGTCTCTAGGAGGTGAACTACTGTAAAAGTTCAGTGTGTTATAGTGTCTCTAAGAAGTGAACTACTGTAACAGTTCAGTTTGTTATAGTGTCTCTAGGAGGTGAACTACTGTAACAGTTCAGTGTGTTATAGTGTCTCTCACTAAGTCATTAAATACTGTAACAGTTCCGTGTGTTATTGTGTCTCTTGAAGGTGAACTAATGTAACAGTTCAGTGTTTTATAGTGTCTCTAAGAGGTGAACTACTGTAACAGTTCAGTGTGTTATAGTGTATCTCTCTCGGAGGTGAACTACTGTAACAGTTCAGTGTGTTATAGTGTCTCTAGGAGTTGAACTACTGTAACAGTTCAGTGTACTGTTGTGTCTCAAGGAGGTGAACTACTGTAACAGTTCAGTGTGTTTTAGTGTCACCAGGATGTGAACTACTGTAACATTTCAGTGTGTTATAGTGTCTCTAGGAAGTGAACAACTGCAACAGTTCAGTGTGTTATTGTGTCTCAAGGAGGTGACCTACTGTAACATTTCAGTGTGTTATAGTGTCTCTAGGAAGTGAACAATTGTAACAGTTCAGTGTGTCATAGTGTCTCTCTCTAGGAGGTGAACTACTGTAACAGTTCAGTGTGTTATAGTGTCTCTCTCTAGGAGGTGAACTACTTTAACAGTTCAGTGTGTTATAGTGTCTCTAGGAAGTGAACAATTGTAACAGTTCAGTGTGTCATAGTGTCTCTCTCTAGGAGGTGAACTACTGTAACAGTTCAGTGTGTCATAGTGTCTCTCTCTAGGAGGTGAACTACTGAAACAGTTCAGTGTGTTATAGTGTCACTAGGATATGAACTACTGTAACAGTTCAGTGTGTTATTGTGTCTCTATTTAGTAGGTGAACTATTGTAACAGTTCAGTGTGTTATAGTGTCACCAGGAGTTGAACTACTGTAACAGTTCAGTGTGTTATAGTTTCTCTAAGACATGAAATACTGTTACAGTTCCGTGTGTTATTGTGTCTCTAGGAGGTGAACTACTGTATCAGTTCAGTGTGTTATAGTGTCTCTAGGAGGTGAACTACTGTAACAGTTCAGTGTGTTATAGTGTCACCAGGATGTGAACTACTGTAACAGTTCAGTGTGTTATAGTGTTACCAGGAGGTGAACTACTGTAACAGTTCAGTTTGTTATAGTGTCTCTAGGAGGTGAACTACTGTAACAGTTCAGTGTGTTATAGTGTCACTAGGAGGTGAACTACTGTAACAGTTCAGTGTGTTATAGTGTCTCTCACTAAGTCATTAAATACTGTAACAGTTCCGTGTTTTATTGTGTCTCTAGGAGGTGAACTACTGTATCAGTTCAGTGTGTTATAGTGTCTCTAGGAGGTGAACTACTGTAACAGTTCAGTGTGTTATAGTGTCACCAGGATGTGAACTACTGTAACAGTTCAGTGTGTTATAGTGTTACCAGGAGGTGAACTACTGTAACAGTTCAGTTTGTTATAGTGTCTCTAGGAGGTGAACTACTGTAACAGTTCAGTGTGTTATAGTGTCTCTTGAAGGTGAACTAATGTAACAGTTCAGTGTTTTATAGTGTCTCTAAGAGGTGAACTACTGTAACAGTTCAGTGTGTTATAGTGTATCTCTCTCGGAGGTGAACTACTGTAACAGTTCAGTGTGTAATAGTGTCTCTCTCTGGGAGGTGAACTACTGTAACAGTTCAGTGTGTTATAGTGTCTCTAAGAGGTGAATTACTGTAACAGTTCAGTGTGTCATAGTGTCTCTCTCTCGGAGGTGAACTACTGTAACAGTTCAGTGTGTTATAGTGTCTCTAGGAAGTGAACTACTGTAACAGTTCAGTGTGTTATAGTGTCTCTAGGAAGTGAACAACTGCAACAGTTCAGTGTGTTATTGTGTCTCAAGGAGGTGACCTACTGTAACATTTCAGTGTGTTATAGTGTCTCTAGGAAGTGAACAATTGTAACAGTTCAGTGTGTCATAGTGTCTCTCTCCAGGAGGTGAACTACTGTAACAGTTCAGTGTTTTATTGTGTCTCAATGAGGTGATCTACTGTAACAGCTCAGTGTGTTATAGTGTCTCTCTCTAGGAGTTGAACTAGTGTAACAGTTCAGTGTGTTATAGTGTCTCTTGGAGGTGAAATACTCTAGCAGTCCAGTGTGTTATAGTGTCTCTAGGAGGGGAACTACTGTAACAGTTCAGTGTGTTATAGTGTCTCTAGGAGGTGAACTACTGTAACAGTTCAGTGTGTTATAGTGTCTCTAGGAGGGGAACTACTGTAACAGTTCAGTGTGTTATAGTGTCTCTAGGAGGGGAACTACTGTAACAGTTCAGTGTGTTATAGTGTCTCTAGGAGGGGAACTACTGTAACAGTTCAGTGTGTTATAGTGTCTCTAGGAGGTGAACTGCTGTAACAGTTCAGTGTGTTATAGTGTATCTAGGATGTGAACTACTGTAACAGTTCAGTGTGTTATAGTGTCTCTAGGAGGGTAACTACTGTAACAGTTCAGTGTGTTATAGTGTCTCTAGGAGGTGAACTACTGTAACAGTTCAGTGTGTTATAGTGTCTCTAGGAGGGTAACTACTGTAACAGTTCAGTGTGTTATAGTGTCTCTAGGAGGTGAACTACTGTAACAGTTCAGTGTGTTATAGTGTCTCTAGGAGGGGAACTACTGTAACAGTTCAGTGTGTTATAGTGTCTCTAGGAGGGGAACTACTGTAACAGTTCAGTGTGTTATAGTGTCTCTAGGAGGTGAACTACTGTAACAGTTCAGTGTGTTATAGTGTCTCTAGGAAGTGAACAATTGTAACAGTTCAGTGTGTCATAGTGTCTCTCTCTAGGAGGTGAACTACTGTAACAGTTCAGTGTGTTATATTGTCACCAGGAGGTGAACAACTGTAAAAGTTCAGTGTGTTATAGTGTCTCTAGGAGGTGAACTACTGTAAAAGTTCAGTGTGTTATAGTGTCTCTAAGAGGTGAACTACTGTAACAGTACAGTTTGTTATAGTGTCTCTAGGAGGTGAACTACTGTAACAGTTCAGTGTGTTATAGTGTCTCTCACTAAGTCATTAAATACTGTAACAGTTCCGTGTGTTATTGTGTCTCTTGAAGGTGAACTAATGTAACAGTTCAGTGTTTTATAGTGTCTCTAAGAGGTGAACTACTGTAACAGTTCAGTGTGTTATAGTGTATCTCTCTCGGAGGTGAACTACTGTAACAGTTCAGTGTGTTATAGTGTCTCTAGGAGTTGAACTACTGTAACAGTTCAGTGTACTGTTGTGTCTCAAGGAGGTGAACTACTGTAACAGTTCAGTGTGTTTTAGTGTCACCAGGATGTGAACTACTGTAACAGTTCAGTGTGTTTTAGTGTCACCAGGATGTGAACTACTGTAACATTTCAGTGTGTTATAGTGTCTCTAGGAAGTGAACAATTGTAACAGTTCAGTGTGTCATACTGTCTCTCTCTAGGAGGTGAACTACTGTAACAGTTCAGTGTGTCATAGTGTCTCTCTCTAGGAGGTGAACTACTGTAACAGTTCAGTGTGTTATAGTGTCTCTCTCTAGGAGGTGAACTACTGTAACAGTTCAGTGTGTTATAGTGTCTCTTGGAGGTGAACTACTGTAACAGTTCAGTGTGTCATAGTGTCTCTCTCTAGGAGGTGAACTGCTGTAACAGTTCAGTGTGTTATAGTGTCTCAAGGAGGTGAACTACTGTAACAGTTCAGTGTGTCATAGTGTCTCTCTCTAGGAGGTGAACTGCTGTAACAGTTCAGTGTGTTATAGTGTCTCAAGGAGGTGAACTACTGTAACAGTTCAGTGTGTCATAGTGTCTCTCTCTAGGAGGTGAACTGCTGTAACAGTTCAGTGTGTTATAGTGTCTCAAGGAGGTGAACTACTGTAACAGTTCAGTGTGTTATTGTGTCTCAAGGAGGTGAACTACTGTAACAGTTCAGTGTGATAAAAGTGTCACCAGGATGTGAACTCCTTCAATAGTTCAGTGTGTTATAGTTTCTCTGGGAGGTGAACTACTGTAACAGTTCAGTGTGTTATAGTGTCACCAGGATGTGAACTACTGTAACAGTTCAGTGTGTTATAGTATCTCTAGGAAGTGAACAACTGTAGCAGTTCAGTGTGTCATAGTGTCTCTCTCTAGGAGGTGACCTACTGTAACAGTTCAGTGTGTTATAGTATCTCTAGGAAGTGAACAACTGTAGCAGTTCAGTGTGTCATAGTGTCTCTCTCTAGGAGGTGACCTACTGTAACAGTTCAGTGTGTTATAGTATCTCTAGGAAGTGAACAACTGTAGCAGTTCAGTGTGTCATAGTGTCTCTCTCTAGTAGGTGAACTACTGTAACAGTTCAGTGTGTTATAGTGTCACCAGGATGTGAACTACTGTAACAGTTCAGTGTGTTATAGTATCTCTAGGAAGTGAACAACTGTAGCAGTTCAGTGTGTCATAGTGTCTCTCTCTAGGAGTTGAACTACTGTAACAGTTTAGTGTGTTAATGTGTATCTCTCTAGGAGGTGAACTACTGTAACAGTTCAGTGTGTTATAGTGTATCTCTCTAGGAGGTGAACTACTGTATCAGTTCAGTGTGTTATAGTGTCTCTAGGAAGTGAACAACTGTAGCAGTTCAGTGTGTCATAGTGTCTCTCTCTAGGAGGTGACCTACTGTAACAGTTCAGTGTGTTATAGTGTCTCTAGGAAGTGAACAACTGTAACAGTTCAGTGTGTTATAGTGTATCTCTCTAGGAGGTGAACTACTGTAACAGTTCGGTGTGTTATATTGTCACCAGGAGGTGAACAACTGTAAAAGTTCAGTGTGTTATAGTGTCTCTAGGAGGTGAACAACTGTAAAAGTTCAGTGTGTTATAGTGTCTCTAAGAGGTGAACTACTGTAACAGTTCAGTTTGTTATAGTGTCTCTAGGAGGTGAACTACTGTAACAGTTCAGTGTGTTATAGTGTCTCTCACTAAGTCATTAAATACTGTAACAGTTCCGTGTGTTATTGTGTCTCTTGAAGGTGAACTAATGTAACAGTTCAGTGTTTTATAGTGTCTCTAAGAGGTGAACTACTGTAACAGTTCAGTGTGTTATAGTGTATCTCTCTCGGAGGTGAACTACTGTAACAGTTCAGTGTGTTATAGTGTCTCTAGGAGTTGAACTACTGTAACAGTTAAGTGTACTGTTGTGTCTCAAGGAGGTGAACTACTGTAACAGTTCAGTGTGTTTTAGTGTCACCAGGATGTGAACTACTGTAACATTTCAGTGTGTTATAGTGTCTCTAGGAAGTGAACAACTGCAACAGTTCAGTGTGTTATTGTGTCTCAAGGAGGTGAACTAATGTAACAGTTCAGTGTTTTATAGTGTCTCTAAGAGGTGAACTACTGTAACAGTTCAGTGTGTTATAGTGTATCTCTCTCGGAGGTGAACTACTGTAACAGTTCAGTGTGTTATAGTGTCTCTAGGAGTTGAACTACTGTAACAGTTCAGTGTACTGTTGTGTCTCAAGGAGGTGAACTACTGTAACAGTTCAGTGTGTTTTAGTGTCACCAGGATGTGAACTACTGTAACAGTTCAGTGTGTTTTAGTGTCACCAGGATGTGAACTACTGTAACATTTCAGTGTGTTATAGTGTCTCTAGGAAGTGAACAATTGTAACAGTTCAGTGTGTCATAGTGTCTCTCTCTAGGAGGTGACCTACTGTAACAGTTCAGTGTGTCATAGTGTCTCTCTCTAGGAGGTGAACTACTGTAACAGTTCAGTGTGTTATAGTGTCTCTCTCTAGGAGGTGAACTACTGTAACAGTTCAGTGTGTTATAGTGTCTCTTGGAGGTGAACTACTGTAACAGTTCAGTGTGTCATAGTGTCTCTCTCTAGGAGGTGAACTGCTGTAACAGTTCAGTGTGTTATAGTGTCTCAAGGAGATGAACTACTGTAACAGTTCAGTGTGATAAAAGTGTCACCAGGATGTGAACTCCTTCAATAGTTCAGTGTGTTATAGTATCTCTAGGAAGTGAACAACTGTAGCAGTTCAGTGTGTCATAGTGTCTCTCTCTAGGAGGTGAACTACTGTAACAGTTTAGTGTGTTAATGTGTATCTCTCTAGGAGGTGAACTACTGTAACAGTTCAGTGTGTTATAGTGTATCTCTCTAGGAGGTGAACTACTGTATCAGTTCAGTGTGTTATAGTGTCTCTAGGAAGTGAACAACTGTAGCAGTTCAGTGTGTCATAGTGTCTCTCTCTAGGAGGTGACCTACTGTAACAGTTCAGTGTGTTATAGTGTCTCTAGGAAGTGAACAACTGTAACAGTTCAGTGTGTTAATGTTTCTCTCTCTCGGAGGTGAACTACTGTAACAGTTCAGTGTGTTATAGTGTATCTCTCTAGGAGGTGAACTACTGTAACAGTTCGGTGTACTGTTGTGTCTCAAGGATGTGAACTACTGTAACAGTTCAGTGTGTTATAGTGTCTCTAGGAAGTGAACAACTGTAGCAGTTCAGTGTGTCATAGTGTCTCTCTCTAGGAGGTGACCTACTGTAACAGTTCAGTGTGTTATAGTGTCTCTAGGAGGTGAACTACTGTAACAGTTCAGTGTGTTATAGTGTCTCTAGGAGGGTAACTACTGTAACAGTTCAGTGTGTTATAGTGTCTCTAGGAGGTGAACTACTGTAACAGTTCAGTGTGTTATAGTGTCTCTAGGAGGTGAACTACTGTAACAGTTCAGTGTGTTATTGTGTCTCTAGGAGGTGAACTACTGTAACAGTTCAGTGTGTTATAGTGTCTCTCTCTAGGAGGTGAACTGCTGTAACAGTTCAGTGTGTTATAGTGTCTCTAGGAGGTGAACTACTGTAACAGTTCAGTGTGTCATAGTGTCTCTCTCTAGGAGATGAACTACTGTAACAGTTTAGTGTGTTATAGTGTCACCAGGAGGTGAACTACTGTAACAGTTCAGTTTGTTATAGTGTCTCTTGGAGGTGAACTACTGTAACAGTTCAGTGTGTCATAGTGTCTCTAGGAGGTGAACTACTGTAACAGTTCAGTTTGTTATAGTGTCTCTTGGAGGTGAACTACTGTAACAGTTCAGTGTGTCATAGTGTCTCTCTCTAGGAGGTGAACTGCTGTAACAGTTCAGTTTGTTTTAGTGTCTCTAGGAGGTGAACTACTGTAACAGTTCAGTTTGTTATAGTGTCTCTTGGAGGTGAACTACTGTAACAGTTCAGTGTGTCATAGTGTCTCTCTCTAGGAGGTGAACTGCTGTAACAGTTCAGTGTGTTATAGTGTCTCTTGGAGGTGAACTACTGTAACAGTTCAGTGTGTCATAGTGTCTCTCTCTAGGAGGTGAACTGCTGTAACAGTTCAGTGTGTTATAGTGTCTCAAGGAGGTGAACTGCTGTAACAGTTCAGTGTGTTATAGTGTCTCTTGGAGGTGAAATACTGTAACAGTTCAGTGTGTTATAGTGTCTCAAGGAGGTGAACTACTGTAACAGTTCAGTGTGTCATAGTGTCTCTCTCTAGGAGGTGAACTGCTGTAACAGTTCAGTGTGTTATAGTGTCTCTTGGAGGTGAACTACTGTAACAGTTCTGTGTGTTATAGTGTCTCAAGGAGGTGAACTACTGTAACAGTTCAGTGTGTCATAGTGTCTCTCTCTAGGAGGTGAACTGCTGTAACAGTTCTGTGTGTTATAGTGTCTCTAGGAGGTGAACTACTGTAACAGTTCAGTGTGTTATAGTGTCTCTCTCTAGGAGGTGAACTACTGTAACAGTTCAGTGTGTTATAGTGTCTCTAGGAAGTGAACAATTGTAGCAGTTCAGTGTGTCATAGTGTCTCTCTCTAGGAGGTGAACTACTGTAACAGTTCAGTGTGTTATAGTGTCTCTAGGAAGTGAACAATTGTAGCAGTTCAGTGTGTCATAGTGTCTCTCTCTAGGAGGTGAACTACTGTAACAGTTTAGTGTGTTAATGTGTATCTCTCTAGGAGGTGAACTACTGTAACAGTTCAGTGTGTTATAGTGTACCTCTCTAGGAGGTGAACTACTGTATCAGTTCAGTGTGTTATAGTGTCTCTAGGAAGTGAACAACTGTAGCAGTTCAGTGTGTCATAGTGTCTCTCTCTAGGAGGTGACCTACTGTAACAGTTCAGTGTGTTATAGTGTCTCTAGGAAGTGAACAATTGTAGCAGTTCAGTGTGTCATAGTGTCTCTCTCTAGGAGGTGAACTACTGTAACAGTTCAGTGTGTTATAGTGTCTCTAGGAAGTGAACAATTGTAGCAGTTCAGTGTGTCATAGTGTCTCTCTCTAGGAGGTGAACTACTGTAACAGTTTAGTGTGTTAATGTGTATCTCTCTAGGAGGTGAACTACTGTAACAGTTCAGTGTGTTATAGTGTACCTCTCTAGGAGGTGAACTACTGTATCAGTTCAGTGTGTTATAGTGTCTCTAGGAAGTGAACAACTGTAGCAGTTCAGTGTGTCATAGTGTCTCTCTCTAGGAGGTGACCTACTGTAACAGTTCAGTGTGTTATAGTGTCTCTAGGAGGGTAACTACTGTAACAGTTCAGTGTGTTATAGTGTCTCTCTCTAGGAGGTGAACTACTGTAACACTTCAGTGTGTTATAGTGTCTCTCTCTAGGAGGTGAACTACTGTAACACTTCAGTGTGTTATAGTGTCTCTAGGAGGGTAACTACTGTAACAGTTCAGTGTGTTATAGTGTCTCTCTCTAGGAGGTGAACTACTGTAACAGTTCAGTGTGTTATAGTGTCTCTCTCTAGGAGTTGAACTACTGTAACAGTTCAGTGTGTTATTGTGTATCTTGGAGGTGAACTACTGTAACAGTTCAGTGTGTTATAGTGTCTCTAGGAAGTGAACAATTGTAGCAGTTCAGTGTGTCATAGTGTCTCTCTCTAGGAGGTGAACTACTGTAACAGTTTAGTGTGTTAATGTGTATCTCTCTAGGAGGTGAACTACTGTAACAGTTCAGTGTGTTATAGTGTACCTCTCTAGGAGGTGAACTACTGTATCAGTTCAGTGTGTTATAGTGTCTCTAGGAAGTGAACAACTGTAGCAGTTCAGTGTGTCATAGTGTCTCTCTCTAGGAGGTGACCTACTGTAACAGTTCAGTGTGTTATAGTGTCTCTAGGAAGTGAACAATTGTAGCAGTTCAGTGTGTCATAGTGTCTCTCTCTAGGAGGTGAACTACTGTAACAGTTCAGTGTGTTATAGTGTCTCTAGGAAGTGAACAATTGTAGCAGTTCAGTGTGTCATAGTGTCTCTCTCTAGGAGGTGAACTACTGTAACAGTTTAGTGTGTTAATGTGTATCTCTCTAGGAGGTGAACTACTGTAACAGTTCAGTGTGTTATAGTGTACCTCTCTAGGAGGTGAACTACTGTATCAGTTCAGTGTGTTATAGTGTCTCTAGGAAGTGAACAACTGTAGCAGTTCAGTGTGTCATAGTGTCTCTCTCTAGGAGGTGACCTACTGTAACAGTTCAGTGTGTTATAGTGTCTCTAGGAGGGTAACTACTGTAACAGTTCAGTGTGTTATAGTGTCTCTCTCTAGGAGGTGAACTACTGTAACACTTCAGTGTGTTATAGTGTCTCTCTCTAGGAGGTGAACTACTGTAACACTTCAGTGTGTTATAGTGTCTCTAGGAGGGTAACTACTGTAACAGTTCAGTGTGTTATAGTGTCTCTCTCTAGGAGGTGAACTACTGTAACAGTTCAGTGTGTTATAGTGTCTCTCTCTAGGAGTTGAACTACTGTAACAGTTCAGTGTGTTATTGTGTATCTTGGAGGTGAACTACTGTAACAGTTCAGTGTGTTATAGTGTCTCTTGGAGGTGAACTACTGTAACAGTTCAGTGTGTTATAGTGTCTCTCTCTAGGAGGTGAACTACTGTAACAGTTCAGTGTGTTATAGTGTCTCTCTCTAGGAGTTGAACTACTGTAACAGTTCAGTGTGTTATTGTGTATCTTGGAGGTGAACTACTGTAACAGTTCAGTGTGTTATAGTGTCTCTTGGAGGTGAACTACTGTAACAGTTCAGTGTGTTATAGTGTCTCTCTCTAGGAGGTGAACTACTGTAACAGTTCAGTGTGTTATAGTGTCTCTCTCTAGGAGTTGAACTACTGTAACAGTTCAGTGTGTTATAGTGTCTCTAGGAGGTGAACTACTGTAACAGTTCAGTGTGTTATGGTGTCTCTAGGAGGTGAACTACTGTAACAGTTCAGTGTGTTATAGTGTCTCTAGGAGGTGAACTACTGTAACAGTTCAGTGTGTTATAGTGTCTCTAGGAGGTGAACTACTGTAACAGTTCAGTGTGTTATGGTGTCTCTAGGAGGTGAACTACTGTAACAGTTCAGTGTGTTATAGTGTCTCTAGGAGGTGAACTACTGTAACAGTTCAGTGTGTTATAGTGTCTCTAGGAGGTGAACTACTGTAACAGTTCAGTGTGTTATAGTGTCTCTCTCTAGGAGTTGAACTACTGTAACAGTTCAGTGTGTTATAGTGTCTCTAGGAGGTGAACTACTGTAACAGTTCAGTGTGTTATAGTTTCTCTGGGAGGTGAACTACTGTAACAGTTCAGTGTGTTATAGTGTATCTCTCTAGGAGGTGAACTACTGTAACAGTTCGGTGTACTGTTGTGTCTCAAGGATGTGATCTACTGTAACAGTTCAGTGTGTTATAGTGTCTCTAGGAAGTGAACAACTGTAGCAGTTCAGTGTGTCATAGTGTCTCTCTCTAGGAGGTGACCTACTGTAACAGTTCAGTGTGTTATAGTGTCTCTAGGAGGTGAACTACTGTAACAGTTCAGTGTGTTATAGTGTCTCTAGGAGGTGAACTACTGTAACAGTTCAGTGTGTTATAGTGTCTCTAGGAGGGTAACTACTGTAACAGTTCAGTGTGTTATAGTGTCTCTCTCTAGGAGGTGAACTACTGTAACAGTTCAGTGTGTTATAGTGTTTCTAGGAGGTGACCTACTGTAACAGTTCAGTGTGTTATAGTGTCTCTAGGAGGGTAACTACTGTAACAGTTCAGTGTGTTATAGTGTCTCTCTCTAGAAGGTGAACTACTGTAACAGTTCAGTGTGTTATAGTGTTTCTAGGAGGTGAACTACTGTAACATTTGAGTGTGTTATAGTGTCTCTCTCTAGGAGGTGAACTACTGTAACATCTGAGTGTGTTATAGTGTCTCTCTCTAGGAGGTGAACTACTGTAACAGTTCAGTGTGTTATAGTGTCTCAAGGAGGTGAACTACTGTAACATTTGAGTGTGTTATAGTGTCTCTCTCTAGGAGGTGAACTACTGTAACACTTCAGTGTGTTATAGTGTCTCTCTCTAGGAGGTGAACTACTGTAACACTTCAGTGTGTTATAGTGTCTCTCTCTAGAAGGTGAACTACTGTAAAAGTTTAGTGAGTAATTGTGTCTCTTGGAGGTGAACTAATGTAACAGTTCAGTGTTTTACAGTGTCTCTCTCTAGGAGGATAACTACTGTAACAGTTCAGTGTGTTATAGTGTCTCTCTCTAGGAGGTGAATTACTGTAACAGTTCAGTGTGTCATAGTGTCTCTCTCTAGGAGGTGAACTACTGTAACAGTTCAGTGTGTTATAGTGTCTCTCTCTAGGAGGTGAATTACTGTAACAGTTCAGTGTGTCATAGTGTCTCTCTCTAGGAGGTGAACTACTGTAACAGTTCAGTGTGTTATAGTGTCTCTCTCTAGGAGGTGAATTACTGTAACATTTTAATGTGTTATAGTGTATTTAGGTGAACTCGGTAACAGTTTAGTGTGTAATAGTGTTTCTAGGAGGGGAGCTACTGTGACAGTTCAGTGTGTTATAGTGTCTCTCTCTAGGAGGTGAACTACTGTAACAGTTCAGTGTGTTATAGTGTATTTAGGTGAACTAGGTAACACTTCAGTGTGTTATAGTGTCTCTTGGAGGTGAACTACTGTAACAGTTCAGTGTGTTATAGTGTCTCTAGGAGGTGAACTACTGTAACAGTTCAGTGTGTTATAGTGTCACAATGAGTCAAACCAATGTATCAGTTCAGTGTGTTATAGTGTCTCTAGGAGGTGAACTACTGTATCAGTTCAGTGTGTTATAGTGTCTCTCTCTAGGAGGTGAAGTACTGTAACAGTTCAGTGTGTTATAGTGTCTCTAGGAGGTGACCTACTGTAACAGTTCAGTGTGTTATAGTGTCTCTCTCTAGGAGGTGACCTACTGTATCAGTTCAGTGTGTTATAGTGTCTCTCTCTAGGAGGTGAACTAATGTAACAGTTCAGTGTGTTATAGTGTCTCTAGGAGGGTAACTACTGTAACAGTTCAGTGTGTTATAGTGTCTCAAGGAGGTGAACTACTGTAACATTTGAGTGTGTTATAGTGTCTCTCTCTAGGAGGTGAACTACTGTAACACTTCAGTGTGTTATAGTGTCTCTCTCTAGAAGGTGAACTACTGTAAAAGTTTAGTGTGTAATTGTGTCTCTTGGAGGTGAACTAATGTAACAGTTCAGTGTGTTATAGTGTCTCTTTGAGGTGAACTACTGTAACAGTTCAGTGTTTTATAGTGTCTCTCTCTAGGAGGAGAACTACTGTAACAGTTCAGTGTGTTATAGTGTCTCTCTCTAGGAGGTGAACTACTGTAACAGTTTAGTGTGTTATAGTGTATCTAGGAGGTGAACTACTGTAACAGTTCAGTGTGTTATAGTGTCTCTCTCTAGGAGGTGAACTACTGTAACAGTTCAGTGTGTTATAGTGTCTCTAGGAAGTGAACAATTGTAGCAGTTCAGTGTGTCATAGTGTCTCTCTCTAGGAGGTGAACTACTGTAACAGTTCAGTGTGTTATAGTGTCTCTAGGAAGTGAACAATTGTAGCAGTTCAGTGTGTCATAGTGTCTCTCTCTAGGAGGTGAACTACTGTAACAGTTTAGTGTGTTAATGTGTATCTCTCTAGGAGGTGAACTACTGTAACAGTTCAGTGTGTTATAGTGTACCTCTCTAGGAGGTGAACTACTGTATCAGTTCAGTGTGTTATAGTGTCTCTAGGAAGTGAACAACTGTAGCAGTTCAGTGTGTCATAGTGTCTCTCTCTAGGAGGTGACCTACTGTAACAGTTCAGTGTGTTATAGTGTCTCTAGGAAGTGAACAATTGTAGCAGTTCAGTGTGTCATAGTGTCTCTCTCTAGGAGGTGAACTACTGTAACAGTTCAGTGTGTTATAGTGTCTCTAGGAAGTGAACAATTGTAGCAGTTCAGTGTGTCATAGTGTCTCTCTCTAGGAGGTGAACTACTGTAACAGTTTAGTGTGTTAATGTGTATCTCTCTAGGAGGTGAACTACTGTAACAGTTCAGTGTGTTATAGTGTACCTCTCTAGGAGGTGAACTACTGTATCAGTTCAGTGTGTTATAGTGTCTCTAGGAAGTGAACAACTGTAGCAGTTCAGTGTGTCATAGTGTCTCTCTCTAGGAGGTGACCTACTGTAACAGTTCAGTGTGTTATAGTGTCTCTAGGAGGGTAACTACTGTAACAGTTCAGTGTGTTATAGTGTCTCTCTCTAGGAGGTGAACTACTGTAACACTTCAGTGTGTTATAGTGTCTCTAGGAGGGTAACTACTGTAACAGTTCAGTGTGTTATAGTGTCTCTCTCTAGGAGGTGAACTACTGTAACAGTTCAGTGTGTTATAGTGTCTCTCTCTAGGAGTTGAACTACTGTAACAGTTCAGTGTGTTATTGTGTATCTTGGAGGTGAACTACTGTAACAGTTCAGTGTGTTATAGTGTCTCTAGGAAGTGAACAATTGTAGCAGTTCAGTGTGTCATAGTGTCTCTCTCTAGGAGGTGAACTACTGTAACAGTTTAGTGTGTTAATGTGTATCTCTCTAGGAGGTGAACTACTGTAACAGTTCAGTGTGTTATAGTGTACCTCTCTAGGAGGTGAACTACTGTATCAGTTCAGTGTGTTATAGTGTCTCTAGGAAGTGAACAACTGTAGCAGTTCAGTGTGTCATAGTGTCTCTCTCTAGGAGGTGACCTACTGTAACAGTTCAGTGTGTTATAGTGTCTCTAGGAAGTGAACAATTGTAGCAGTTCAGTGTGTCATAGTGTCTCTCTCTAGGAGGTGAACTACTGTAACAGTTCAGTGTGTTATAGTGTCTCTAGGAAGTGAACAATTGTAGCAGTTCAGTGTGTCATAGTGTCTCTCTCTAGGAGGTGAACTACTGTAACAGTTTAGTGTGTTAATGTGTATCTCTCTAGGAGGTGAACTACTGTAACAGTTCAGTGTGTTATAGTGTACCTCTCTAGGAGGTGAACTACTGTATCAGTTCAGTGTGTTATAGTGTCTCTAGGAAGTGAACAACTGTAGCAGTTCAGTGTGTCATAGTGTCTCTCTCTAGGAGGTGACCTACTGTAACAGTTCAGTGTGTTATAGTGTCTCTAGGAGGGTAACTACTGTAACAGTTCAGTGTGTTATAGTGTCTCTCTCTAGGAGGTGAACTACTGTAACACTTCAGTGTGTTATAGTGTCTCTCTCTAGGAGGTGAACTACTGTAACACTTCAGTGTGTTATAGTGTCTCTAGGAGGGTAACTACTGTAACAGTTCAGTGTGTTATAGTGTCTCTCTCTAGGAGGTGAACTACTGTAACAGTTCAGTGTGTTATAGTGTCTCTCTCTAGGAGTTGAACTACTGTAACAGTTCAGTGTGTTATTGTGTATCTTGGAGGTGAACTACTGTAACAGTTCAGTGTGTTATAGTGTCTCTTGGAGGTGAACTACTGTAACAGTTCAGTGTGTTATAGTGTCTCTCTCTAGGAGGTGAACTACTGTAACAGTTCAGTGTGTTATAGTGTCTCTCTCTAGGAGTTGAACTACTGTAACAGTTCAGTGTGTTATTGTGTATCTTGGAGGTGAACTACTGTAACAGTTCAGTGTGTTATAGTGTCTCTTGGAGGTGAACTACTGTAACAGTTCAGTGTGTTATAGTGTATCTCTCTAGGAGGTGAACTACTGTAACAGTTCGGTGTACTGTTGTGTCTCAAGGATGTGATCTACTGTAACAGTTCAGTGTGTTATAGTGTCTCTAGGAAGTGAACAACTGTAGCAGTTCAGTGTGTCATAGTGTCTCTCTCTAGGAGGTGACCTACTGTAACAGTTCAGTGTGTTATAGTGTCTCTAGGAGGTGAACTACTGTAACAGTTCAGTGTGTTATAGTGTCTCTAGGAGGTGAACTACTGTAACAGTTCAGTGTGTTATAGTGTCTCTAGGAGGGTAACTACTGTAACAGTTCAGTGTGTTATAGTGTCTCTCTCTAGGAGGTGAACTACTGTAACAGTTCAGTGTGTTATAGTGTTTCTAGGAGGTGACCTACTGTAACAGTTCAGTGTGTTATAGTGTCTCTAGGAGGGTAACTACTGTAACAGTTCAGTGTGTTATAGTGTCTCTCTCTAGAAGGTGAACTACTGTAACAGTTCAGTGTGTTATAGTGTTTCTAGGAGGTGACCTACTGTAACATTTGAGTGTGTTATAGTGTCTCTCTCTAGGAGGTGAACTACTGTAACATCTGAGTGTGTTATAGTGTCTCTCTCTAGGAGGTGAACTACTGTAACAGTTCAGTGTGTTATAGTGTCTCAAGGAGGTGAACTACTGTAACATTTGAGTGTGTTATAGTGTCTCTCTCTAGGAGGTGAACTACTGTAACACTTCAGTGTGTTATAGTGTCTCTCTCTAGGAGGTGAACTACTGTAACACTTCAGTGTGTTATAGTGTCTCTCTCTAGAAGGTGAACTACTGTAAAAGTTTAGTGAGTAATTGTGTCTCTTGGAGGTGAACTAATGTAACAGTTCAGTGTTTTACAGTGTCTCTCTCTAGGAGGATAACTACTGTAACAGTTCAGTGTGTTATAGTGTCTCTCTCTAGGAGGTGAATTACTGTAACAGTTCAGTGTGTCATAGTGTCTCTCTCTAGGAGGTGAACTACTGTAACAGTTCAGTGTGTTATAGTGTCTCTCTCTAGGAGGTGAATTACTGTAACATTTTAATGTGTTATAGTGTATTTAGGTGAACTCGGTAACAGTTTAGTGTGTAATAGTGTTTCTAGGAGGGGAGCTACTGTGACAGTTCAGTGTGTTATAGTGTCTCTCTCTAGGAGGTGAACTACTGTAACAGTTCAGTGTGTTATAGTGTATTTAGGTGAACTAGGTAACACTTCAGTGTGTTATAGTGTCAATTGGAGGTGAACTACTGTAACAGTTCAGTGTGTTATAGTGTCTCTAGGAGGTGAACTACTGTAACAGTTCAGTGTGTTATAGTGTCACAATGAGTCAAACCAATGTATCAGTTCAGTGTGTTATAGTGTCTCTAGGAGGTGAACTACTGTATCAGTTCAGTGTGTTATAGTGTCTCTCTCTAGGAGGTGAAGTACTGTAACAGTTCAGTGTGTTATAGTGTCTCTAGGAGGTGACCTACTGTAACAGTTCAGTGTGTTATAGTGTCTCTCTCTAGGAGGTGACCTACTGTATCAGTTCAGTGTGTTATAGTGTCTCTCTCTAGGAGGTGAACTAATGTAACAGTTCAGTGTGTTATAGTGTCTCTAGGAGGGTAACTACTGTAACAGTTCAGTGTGTTATAGTGTCTCAAGGAGGTGAACTACTGTAACATTTGAGTGTGTTATAGTGTCTCTCTCTAGGAGGTGAACTACTGTAACACTTCAGTGTGTTATAGTGTCTCTCTCTAGAAGGTGAACTACTGTAAAAGTTTAGTGTGTAATTGTGTCTCTTGGAGGTGAACTAATGTAACAGTTCAGTGTGTTATAGTGTCTCTTTGAGGTGAACTACTGTAACAGTTCAGTGTTTTATAGTGTCTCTCTCTAGGAGGAGAACTACTGTAACAGTTCAGTGTGTTATAGTGTCTCTCTCTAGGAGGTGAACTACTGTAACAGTTTAGTGTGTTATAGTGTATCTAGGAGGTGAACTACTGTAACAGTTCAGTGTGTTATAGTGTATTTAGGTGAACTAGGTAACAGTTCAGTGTGTTATAGTGTCTCTAGGAAGTCAACAATTGTAACAGTTCAGTGTGTCATAGTGTCTCTAGGAGGTGACCTACTGTAACATTTCAGTGTGTTATAGTGTCTCTAGGAAGTGAACAATTGTAACAGTTCAGTGTGTCATAGTGTCTCTCTCTAGGAGGTGAACTACTGTAACAGTTCAGTGTGTTATAGTGTCTCTCTCTAGGAGGTGAACTACTGTAACAGTTCAGTGTGTTATTGTGTCTAAAGTAGGTGAACTACTGTAACACTTCAGTGTGTTATTGTGTCTAAAGTAGGTGAACTACTGTAACACTTCAGTGTGTTATAGTGTCTCTCTCTAGGAGGTGAACTAGTGTAACACTTCAGTGTGTTATAGTGTCTCTTGGAGGTGAACTACTGTAACAGTTCAGTGTGTTATAGTGTATCTAGGAGGTGAACTACTGTAACAGTTCAGTGTGTTATAGTGTCACAATGAGTCAAACTACTGTATCAGTTCAGTGTGTTATAGTGTCTCTAGGAGGTGAACTACTGTATCAGTTCAGTGTGTTATAGTGTCTCTCTCTAGGAGGTGAACTACAGTAACAGTTCAGTGTGTTATAGTGTCTCTAGGAGCTGAACTACTGTAACAGTTCAGTGTGTTATAGTGTATCTAGGAGGTGAACTACTGTAACAGTTCAGTGTGTTATAGTGTCTCTCTCTAGGAGGTGAACTACTGTAACAGTTCAGTGTGTTATATTGTATCTAGGAGGTGAACTACTGTAACAGTTCAGTGTGTTATAGTGTATCTAGGAGGTGAACTACTGTAACAGTTCAGTGTGTTATAGTGTCTCTTGGAGGTGAACTACTGTAACAGTTCAGTGTGTTGTAGTGTCTCTCTCTAGGAGGTGAACTACTGCAACATTTCAGTGTGTTATAGTGTATCTAGGAGGTGAACTACTGTAACAGTTTAGTGTGTTATAGTGTATCTAGGAGGTGAACTACTGTAACAGTTCAGTGTGTTATAGTGTATTTAGGTGAACTAGGTAACAGTTCAGTGTGTTATAGTGTCTCTAGGAAGTCAACAATTGTAACAGTTCAGTGTGTCATAGTGTCTCTAGGAGGTGACCTACTGTAACATTTCAGTGTGTTATAGTGTCTCTAGGAAGTGAACAATTGTAACAGTTCAGTGTGTCATAGTGTCTCTCTCTAGGAGGTGAACTACTGTAACAGTTCAGTGTGTTATAGTGTCTCTCTCTAGGAGGTGAACTACTGTAACAGTTCAGTGTGTTATTGTGTCTAAAGTAGGTGAACTACTGTAACACTTCAGTGTGTTATTGTGTCTAAAGTAGGTGAACTACTGTAACACTTCAGTGTGTTATAGTGTCTCTCTCTAGGAGGTGAACTAGTGTAACACTTCAGTGTGTTATAGTGTCTCTTGGAGGTGAACTACTGTAACAGTTCAGTGTGTTATAGTGTATCTAGGAGGTGAACTACTGTAACAGTTCAGTGTGTTATAGTGTCACAATGAGTCAAACTACTGTATCAGTTCAGTGTGTTATAGTGTCTCTAGGAGGTGAACTACTGTATCAGTTCAGTGTGTTATAGTGTCTCTCTCTAGGAGGTGAACTACAGTAACAGTTCAGTGTGTTATAGTGTCTCTAGGAGCTGAACTACTGTAACAGTTCAGTGTGTTATAGTGTATCTAGGAGGTGAACTACTGTAACAGTTCAGTGTGTTATAGTGTCTCTCTCTAGGAGGTGAACTACTGTAACAGTTCAGTGTGTTATATTGTATCTAGGAGGTGAACTACTGTAACAGTTCAGTGTGTTATAGTGTATCTAGGAGGTGAACTACTGTAACAGTTCAGTGTGTTATAGTGTCTCTTGGAGGTGAACTACTGTAACAGTTCAGTGTGTTGTAGTGTCTCTCTCTAGGAGGTGAACTACTGCAACATTTCAGTGTGTTATAGTGTATCTAGGAGGTGAACTACTGTAACAGTTTAGTGTGTTATAGTGTATCTAGGAGGGGAACTACTGTAACAGTTCAGTGTGTTATAGTGTCTCTCTCTAGGAGGTGAACTACTGTAACAGTTCAGTGTGTTATAGTGTATCTAGGAGGGGAACTACTGTAACAGTTCAGTGTGTTATAGTGTCTCTCTCTAGGAGATGAACTACTGTAACAGTTCAGTGTGTTATAGTGTCTCTCTCTAGGAGGTGAACTACTGTAACAGTTCAGTGTGTTATAGTGTCTCTCTCTAGGAGATGAACTACTGTAACAGTTCAGTGTGTTATAGTGTCTCTCTCTAGGAGGTGAACTACTGTAACAGTTCAGTGTGTTATAGTGTCTCTAGGAGGTGAACTACTGTAACAGTTCAGTGTGTTATAGTGTATCTAGGAGGTGAACTACTGTAACAGTTCAGTGTGTTACAGTGTATCTAGGAGGTGAACTACTGTAACAGTTCAGTATGTTATAGTGTCTCTAGGAGGTGAACTCCTGTAACAGTTCAGTGTGTTATAGTGTCTCTAGGAGGTGAACTCCTGTAACAGTTCAGTGTGTTATAGTGTATCAAGGAGGTGAACTACTGTAACATTTCAGTGTGTTATAGTGTCTCAAGGAGGTGAACTACTGTAACAGTTCAGTGTGTCATAGTGTCTCTCTCTAGGAGGTGAACTACTGTAACAGTTCAGTGTGTTATAGTGTCTCTAGGAGGGGAACTACTGTAACAGTTCAGTGTGTTATAGTGTCTCTCTCTAGGAGGTGATCTACTGTAACAGTTCAACGTGTTATAGTGTCTCTAGGAGGTGAACTACTGTAACAGTTCAGTGTGTGTTTAGGGACTGGGGCTTATTTTTATTTTGTGTTATAATGGAATGTTATGTAATGTTATTGAAATCATGGCATCCTTATTTTGACCTTCTTGATCTGGGATCACAGCCAATGTGTATGTGGATGAATTCCTGTGCATGACTGGTTGTTGTATTTTTTTAACTAGGAGCCCTTTTTCCTTGAGTTCTTGGTGTAATTGATCAATCATTTATCTGATTGGTCAGTCCATACACCTTTCCCAGGGTCTTGTTCACTCAGAACCAATCGGAAGAAAACTGGTCAAAATGGGGATCTGCCTGGTATTGTTCAATATTAAACGCTACTACTGTGTGCACTAATTAATACACCCCAGGTGTTCCAGTTCTCTGAGTCTCAGAAAGTGAAGACCAGTTGTACTTCATCTCTAGAGGATCGGTAGTTGAGTCTAGCAGAGAGTCTTCTGCCCAGGTTGGAACTGACCTGCAGTCCTTTTATCTGGAGGGGAGAGGGAGACAGAGGGAGAGAGGGCCTCCTCTCTTCTTTTAGTACCCTCTCTTTTTCTGTCTCCCCCATGCCTCCTCTCTTCTTTTAGTACCCTCTCTTTTTCTGTCTCCCCCGGGCCTCCTCTCTTCTTTTAGTACCCTCTCTTTTTCTGTCTCCCCCAGGCCTCCTCTCTTCGTTTAGTACCCTCTCTTTTTCTGTCTCCCCCAGGCCTCCTCTCTTCTTTTAGTACCCTCTCTTTTTCTGTCTCCCCCAGGCCTCTTCTCTTCTTTTAGTACCCTCTCTTTTTCTGTCTCCCCCAGGCCTCCTCTCTTCTTTTAGTACCCTCTCTTTTTCTGTCTCCCCCAGGCCTCCTCTCTTCTTTTAGTACCCTCTCTTTTTCTGTCTCCCCATGCCTCCTCTCTTCTTTTAGTACCCTCTCTTTTTCTGTCTTCCCCAGGCCTCCTCTCTTCTTTTAGTACCCTCTCTTTTTCTGTCTCCCTCATGCCTCCTCTCTTCTTTTAGTACCCTCTCTTTTTCTGTCTCCTCCATGCCTCCTCTCTTCTTTTAATACCCTCTCTTTTTCTGACTCCCCCAGGCCTCCTCTCTTCTTTTAGTACCCTCTCTTTTTCTGTCTCCTCCATGCCTCCTCTCTTCTTTTAATAACCTCTCTTTTTCTGTCTCCCCCATGCCTCCTCTCTTCTTTTAGTACCCTCTCTTTTTCTGTCTCCCCCATGCCTCCTCTCTTCTTTTAGTACCCTCTATTTTTCTGTCTCCCCCATGCCTCCTCTCTTCTTTTAGTACCCTCTCTTTTTCTGTCTTCCCCATGCCTCCTCTCTTCTTTTAATACCCTCTCTTTTTCTGTCTCCCCCAGGCCTCCTCTCTTCTTTTAGTACCCTCTCTTTTTCTGTCTCCCCCATGCCTCCTCTCTTCTTTTAATACCCTCTCTTTTTCTGTCTCCCCCAGGCCTCCTCTCTTCTTTTAATACCCTCTCTTTTTCTGTCTTCCCTTAGCATCCTTCTCTTTCCCTCTCTCACTCTGCCTGCCTCATTCTGTCTCCCCCACGCCTCCTCTCTCCTTTAAGCCCTCTCTGTTTTTCTCTTTTAGAGATCTTTCCTTCTCACTCTCTCCATACATTGTTCTTGTGTTCTATCAATGTCATACGTAGCTGCTATACCCTCCTCCCTCACACTCTTCTCTCTCTCTCTCCCTTCCAGTCCCTCCACTTTCTCCTGCTTCTCTTCCATCTCTCTCACATTTCCCACTCTGACACAAATCTTCTCTCATTCCCTTTCTCCTTTCCCCCTATTACACGGTCATTATGTACCCTTTTCTTCTCTTCTCTCTCTCCTTCTCTTCTCTCTCTCCTTCTCTTCTCTCTCTCCTTCTCTTCTCTCTCCTTCTCTTCTCTCTCTCCATCTCTCATTTTCTCTCTTCAGTTTCAAATCTATCTTTCACTGTAGCAACTGCCTGTCACACACACGCGCGCACAGACACAGACACACACACACACAGACACAGACACACACACACACACACACACACACACACACACACACACACACACACACACTGTACATACATTACACACAAGTCTGTAACCCAATGATTTATGCACTGTGCAAATGTCATACTCCAAGATTAGCTGATGAGGTGTTGAATAGTGAGAGGATTGTGGGTACTGTAGTAAATAAGTAATTATCCTTCTCCTAAATCATACTCGACTCCTATGGATCAGACTACACACATGTGACAGAATTCTGTCATGAGCTCCATTGCTGTGGGTGATAATAATCCGATTTTCTGTATATCAAATTTCATAAAAGAACGACATCAATACTACAGTATAGTACTGCATGTCATAATCTAACCTCATTGTACCACACAGCTTATCATGGGAAATGTATATGTGGAAATAGTGGCATCTAACCATAAGCTAAAAGACATAAACACGTTTGGAGTGTGAGATAAATGTCTATATCACACAGTTCTCATTAACAGAACTAGAGATGTCATGCTTTGTTAGATTTAGCCTTTGGTTTTAATTATGTCATTAAAGAACATTATTATGTCATTAAACCTTCATTTGTGCCAAAGATAATCCATTGACATGCATGGCAGTATGGCACACAATGTGTCTACACGTAGATATACAGTATGTCTACCGTGTCTATATGTCTATTTCTATAGAGCTTAAATGACAGAATGAACAGAGAACAACCTTCACCACCACCCTTCTCTTTCACCTCCCCTGTATTATCTATCTCCCTTTCCTCTTCTCCTTTTCCTTTGACATGAGAAAGCTCTCTCTCCCCCTCTCTCTCTTTCTCTCTCTTCTCTCTCTCCCCCTCTTCCACTAGTTCTCTACCTTAATCTTCATCACTCCCCATCTTTCTCTCTCCCCTCTCTCTCTCTCTCTCTCTCCCTCTCCCTCTCGCTCTCTCTCTCTCTCTCTCTCTCTCTCTCTCTCTCTCTCTCTCTCCCTCTCCCTCTCGCTCTCTCTCTCTCTCTCTCTCTCTCTCTCTCTCTCTCTCTCCCTCTCTCTCGCATCCCTTTTTCTCTCTCTCAACTCTTTCTCTCTCTTTCTCTTGTCCTTCAGTGTCTGCAGCCAGCTGTGTCTCTGGGCCATTAGTTCCCTGTCCTCCCCTACATTTTCTCCATCACCGATTCCCTCCACAGTCTCTCTCTCTCCCCCCTTCCACCAGCCATCCTCCCTCCCTCTCTCCTCTCCTCTCTCTCAGCTCTCCTTCTCCCATTGCTCCCTCTGTCCCAAGACTAGCAGGATCCATTGTCACAGCAACTGCTGATAATAATCCAGTCGGAGGTCCACTACTCTTTTCCTCCAATGCACCAAAATGACTGGCCAGACGCTCAGTCACACAGCGGAACACACACACTCAGTCACACAGCGGAACACAGACACTCAGTCACACAGCGGAACACACACACTCAGTCACACAGCGGAACACAGACACTCAGTCACACAGCGGAACACAGACACTCAGTCACACAGTGGAACACAGACACTCAGTCACACAGCGGAACACACACACTCAGTCACACAGTGGAACACACACACTCAGTCACACAGCGGAACACAGACACTCAGTCACACAGTGGAACACAGACACTCAGTCACACAGCGGAACACACACACTCAGTCACACAGGGGAACACAGACACTCAGTCACACAGTGGAACACAGGCACTCAGTCACACAGCGGAACACAGACACTCAGTCACACAGCGGAACACACACACTCAGTCACACAGGGGAACACACACACTCAGTCACACAGGGGAACACAGACACTCAGTCACACAGTGGAACACAGGCACTCAGTCACACAGTGGAACACAGACACTCAGTCACACAGTGGAACACAGACGCTCAGTCACACAGTGGAACACAGACACTCAGTCACACAACAGCACACAGACATTCAGTCGCACACCAGAACACAGACATTCAGTCACACAGCAGAGCACATACATTCAGTCACACACCAGAACACAGACATTCAGTCACACACCAGAACACAGACATTCAGTCACACAGCAGAGCACATACACTCAGTCACACAGCAGAACACAGACATTCAGTCACACACCAGAACACAGACATTCAGTCACACACCAGAACACAGACATTCAGTCACACAGCAGAACACAGGCACTCAGTCACACAGCAGAACACAGGCACTCAGTCACACAGCAGAACACAGGCACTCAGTCACACAGCAGAACACAGGCACTCAGTCACACAGCAGAACACATACACTCAGTCACACAGCAGAACACAGACACTCAGTCACACAACAGCACACAGGCAGAGGTACATAAACGAATACAGGGACAAACACACACAGAAACAGACGCAGATACATGCACACACACACACTCTCTCTCCCTCTCAATTTTAATTTCAATTCTATTTAAGGGACTTGATTGGCATGGGAAACATATGTTTACATTGCCAAAGCAAGTGAAGTAGATAATTAACAAAAAATGAAATAAACACAAATTAATTAACAGTAAACATTACACTCACAAAAGTTCCAAAGTAATTGATACATTTAAAATGTCATATTATGTATATATACGGTGTTATAATGATGTGCAAATAGTTAAAGTACAAAATGGAAAATAAATAAACATAAATATGGGTTGTATTTACAATGGTGTTTGTTCTTCACTGGTTGCCCTTTTCTTATGGCAACAGGTCACAAATCTTGCTGCTGTGAGTTCATCAAAATTGGGTTTGTTTTCAAATTCTTTGTAGACCTGTGTAATCTGAGGGAAATATGTGTCTCTAATATGGTCATACATTTGGCAGGAGGTTAGGAAGTGCAGCTCAGTTTCCACCTCATTTTGTGGGCAGTGTGCACATAGCCTGTCTTCTCTTGAGAGTCAGGTCTGCCTACGGAGGCCTTTCTCAATAGCAAGGCTATGCTCACTGAGTCTATATATAGTCAAAGCTTTCCTTAAGTTTGGGTCAGTCACAATGGTCGGGTATTCTGCCACTGTGCTTTCTCTGTTTAGGGCCAAATAGCATTCTAGTTTACTCTGGGTTTATTTTTATTCCTTACAATGTGTCAAGTAATTATCTTTTTTTTTTCTTATGATTTGGTTGGGTCTAATTGTGATGCTGTCCTGGAGCTCTGTGGGGTCTGTTTGTGTTTGTGAACAGAGCCCCAGGACCAGCTTGCTTAGGGGACTCTTCTCCAGGTTCATCTCTCTGTAGGTGATGGCTTTTTTTTTGGTTTGTTTGTTTGTCAATTAGTTTGTGCAGGTTGAATACGTGGTCTGTTGTACGGTAATTTGGGAAAAAATGTACATTTGCTCAGTACATTGTATTCACTGAGGAAATGTACGAGTCTGCTGTTAATGATAATGCAGAGGGTTTTTCCAAGGCTGCTGTTGACACATATCCCATGGTAGTTATTGGGGTCAAATTTGTCTCCACTTTGTGGATTGGGGTGATCAGTCCTTGGTTCCAAATATTGGGGACAGTGCCAGAGCTATGGATGATGTTAAAGAGTTTAAGTATAGCCAATTGTAATTTGTGGTGTGTATATTTGATCATTTCATTGAGGATACCATCAACACCACAGGCCTTTTTGAATTGGAGGGTTTGTATTTTGTTCCTTCAATGTAATTGGAGAATCCAGTGGGTTCTGGTAGTCTTTAACAGTTGATTCTAAGATTTGTATTTGATCATGTATATGTTTTTGCTGTTTGTTCTTTGTTATAGGGCCAAAAATATTTGAGAAGTGGTTTACCCATGCACCTCCATTTCTCTCTCTTGTTTCTCTCTCTTGTTCTCTCTCTCACTCTCTCTCGCTCTCTTTATCTCTCTCTCTCTCTTTCTCTCTCTTTCTCTCTCTCTCTCTCTCTCTCTTTCTCTCTCTCTCTCTCTCTCTCTCTTTCCCTCTCTCTCTCTCTCTCTCTCTCTCTCTCTCTCTTTCTCTCTCTCTCTCTCTCTCTCTCTCTCTTTTTCTTTCTCTCTCTCTCTCTCTCTCTTTCTCTCTCTCTCTCTCTCTCTCTCTCTCTCTCTCTCTCTCTCTCTCAATTCAATTCAATTCAAAGGGCTTTATTGGCATAGGAAAAGTTTGTTTACATTGCCGAAGCAAGTGAAATATATTATAAACAAAAGTGAAATAAACAAAAAAAATTACAGTAAAATTTACACTGACAAATGTGCCAAAGGAATAGTCATTTAAAATGTCATATTATGTATACAGTGCCTTGCGAAAAGATTTCCCAAGCTTTAAACATCCCAAGGAGCACTGTGCAAGCAATAATATTGAAATGGAAGGAGTATCAGACCACTGCAAATCTACCAAGACCTGGCCGTCCCTCTAAACTTTCAGCTCATACAAGGAGAAGACTGATCAGAGATGCAGCCAAGAGGCCCATGATCACTCTGGATGAACTGCAGAGATCTACAGCTGAGGTGGGAGACTCTGTCCATAGGACAACAATCAGTCGTATATTGCACAAATCTGGCCTTTATGGAAGAGTGGCAAGAAGAAAGACATTTCTTAAAGATATCCATAAAAAGTGTCGTTTAAAGTTTGCCACAAGCCACCTGGGAGACACACCAAACATGTGGAAGAAGGTGCTCTGGTCAGATGAAACCAAAATTGAACTTTTTGGCAACAATGCAAAACGTTATGTTTGGCGTAAAAGCAACACAGCTGAACACACCATCCCCACTGTCAAACATGGCGGTGGCAGCATCATGGTTTGGGCCTGCTTTTCTTCAGCAGGGACAGGGAAGATGGTTAAAATTGATGGGAAGATGGATGGAGCCAAATACAGGACCATTCTGGAAGAAAACCTGATGGAGTCTGCAAAAGACCTGAGACTGGGACGGAGATTTGTCTTCCAACAATGATCCAAAACATAAAGCAAAATCTACAATGGAATGGTTCAAAAATAAACATATCCAGGTGTTATAATGGCCAAGTCAAAGTCCAGACCTGAATCCAATCGAGAATCTGTGGAAAGAACTGAAAACTGCTGTTCACAAATGCTCTCCATCCAACCTCACTGAGCTCGAGCTGTTTTGCAAGGAGGAATGGGAAAAAATGTCAGTCTCTCGATGTGCAAAACTGATAGAGACATACCCCAAGCGACTTACAGCTGTAATCGCAGCAAAAGGTGGCGCTACAAAGTATTAACTTAAGGGGGCTGAATAATTTTGCACGGACAATTTTTCAGTTTTTGATTTGTTAAAAAAGTTTGAAATATCCAATAAATGTCGTTCCACTTCATGATTGTGTCCCACTTGTTGTTGATTCTTCACAAAAAAATACAGTTTTATATCTTCATGTTTGAAGCCTGAAATGTGGCAAAAGGTTGCAAAGTTCAAGGGGGCCGAATACTTACGCAAGGCACTGTATATACCATGTTGTAACAATGTGTAAATAGTTCAATTACAAAAGGGAAAATAAACAAAGATATGGGTTGTATTTACAATCGTGTTTGTTCTTCATTGGTTACACACTGTGATATTTCACCCAATAGACATGGGAGTTCATCAAAATTGGATTTGTTTCCAAATTCTTTGTGAGTCTGTGTAATCTCTCTCTCTCTGTCTCTGTCTCTCTGACTCTGTCTCTCTCTCTCTCTCTCTCTCTCTCATTTTCTCTCTCTCTCTCTCTCATTTTCTCTCTCTCATTCTCTAATTCTCTCTCTTTCGCTCTCTCTTTTTCTCTCCCTCTCTCTTCCTCTCCACCTCTCTCTCTCTCTTCCTCTCTGTGCTGTACCCGCTTGTGTTTGTTTACTAAACAAGATGACTAATGTGGTATTGTGCTGCTGGTCTGAATATTCACACACCTCCAAATGACCAGAATATTTCACTGTATCTTCATTGTAATAGAATTGAACCCATTAGAAACCTTACTGACTGTTGTATGACGGAGAGTCAGGGCTGGGTAATAAGGCCTGAGGAAGTGTAGTATATGGCCAATATAGCATGGCTAAGGGCTGTTCTTAAGCGCGACACAATGCAGAGTGCCTGGATACAGCCCTTAGCCATGCTATATTGCCACATATCACAAACCTCCGAGGTGCCTTATCGCTATTAAACTGGTTACCAACGTAATTAGAGCAGTAAAAATACAAGTTTTGTCATGCCCGTGGTATATGGTCTGATATATCACGGTTATCAGCCAATCAGCATTCAGGGCTCGAACCACCCAGTTTATAATGTATCATATCTGTCTGGGAGGCTGCGGCCCTAATGGTACACTATTCCATACAGTAGAGTGCTTACAGAAAGGAGTCCTCTATGGGCCCTGGTGAAAAGTAGTGCACTACAAAGGGAAATAAATAACATTCCAAATATATTACCTTCACAAAAGGGTAAAAAAAAAAAGCTGAAATATAAAACACATACTACTCAGCACCACAAAGGGAATGGGGCCATGTGGGATGTAGTACTGGATCAGCTATAGAGGGTTATGCTAGAGAAAGGACAGCCCAGGAAACAATGTGACTGTTCAAAGGACATGTAGTTATATTAGTTATATTACATTCAGGCCACTCTTCTCTCTCTTTCTATTTCTCTTTTACTCTCTATGTCTGTCTGGATGTGTATGTCTGTGAATGTGTCAGTGCGTGTGCGTGTGTGTGTGTATGTGTATGTGCGTGTGCGTGTGGTTGTGTGTGTGTGTATGTGCGTGTGGTTGTGTGTGTATGTGCGCGTGCGCGTGCATGTGGTTGTGTGTGTGTGTGTGTATGTGCGCATGCATGCGTGTGCGTGTGAATGTGTGTGTATGCGTGTGTGTGTGTGTGGTTGTGTGTGTGTATGTGCGCGTGCGTGTGGTTGTGTGTGTGTGTGTGTGTGTGTGTGTGTATGTGCGCGTGCGTGTGCGTGTGAATGTGTGTGTATGTGTGTGTGTGTGTATGGGGGGGATGTCAGTGCTGCTCTAACAACTTCACTTACACACACAAGCTCTAGAACATTCTCTATCCATTTAGAACACCCCTTCTCCCTCCCTTCTGTCCAGGAGAGATAAAAACGGCCTGATTGTCCATCATCTGCATCACTGTACTGAGATCTAACACCCTCTTTCCCCCCTCCTCCCTTTTCCTCCATCTATCTTTCTCTCTCTCTCTGCTTCTCCCTCCCTCCGTCCCTCCCTCTCTCCCAGTCTATACTTCCCTCGCTCCCTTCCATGCCTCCCTCTACCCCACTTTCTCCCTCACACCCTCCCTCCCACTCTCCCTCTCTCTCTCCCTCCCTCCCTTCACTCACTCCCAACCTCCCTCCCTCCCTCTCACCACTCCATTGATTAAAACACTTGATTTCCTGTCGTTGCACAATGACACCGTCACACTTGAATATGGAGATGAGGTAATGAGGCTGTTGTTGTCATAGTGACTTAGCCAGGCAAGCACTCTACTGCCACACACACACACACACCCTGAGGGAGACAGGAGGAAAGGCGAGGGAGAGGAGGGAGTGCTGTTTGTTTTTGTGCGGGGGTGGCTAGTGTGTGTGTAGATGTGTGTTTGTGTGTGTATGTGTGTTTCTGTCTGTATGCATGTGTGTGTGTAAACGAAACTCTCCATGGCACGAGGGTCTTGCAGGGCAGTTATGACCTCACTACCCTTGGGTGTGAGGGGGCATGCAGTAGGAGAACTGCTCAACCTCCCCAAGCTCTATAAAGAATGTCTCCTCTCCTCTCTCTCTCTTTCTCTCTCTCTCTCTTTTTTCTCTCCCTCCCTCCCTTCCTCCCACTGTCTCTCCCTTCCTATCACATTTGTACGGCCCCTAATCACACTGACAGTAGAAAAGGACTCAGTCTGGCTTCCGCCATTGCACAGACAATACACCCATACACACAGAGTGCTCTCTCTCTCTCTCTCTCTCTCTCTCTCTCTCTCTCTCTCTCTCTCTCTCTCTCCTACCCACCCTCCTCCACCCTCCCTCCTCCTCCCTCCCTCCCTCCCTCCCTCCCTCCCTCCCTCCCTCCCTCCCTCCCTCCAGTATTGCAGGGGAGCTGAATGTCATTTTGATCACAGTCTGTCCATGTTTTATCCCAGAGGGTTGTTTTCTGGGTCTCTAGGCTACCACACAGTCCTGTTCCGCGCGCGCGCGCGTGTGTGTGTGTGCGTGTGCGCGTGCGAGTGCGTGCGTGTGCGTGTGGTCAGGTAAATCAAGTGTTTAGTATGGGGTCAGGTAAATCAGGTGTTTAGTATGTGGTCAGGTAAATCAGGTGTTTAGTATGGGGTCAGGTAAATCAGGTGTTTAGTATGTGGTCAGGTAAATCAGGTGTTTAGTATGTGGTCAGGTAAATCAGGTGTTTAGTATGTGGTCAGGTAAATCAAGTGTTTAGTATGTGGTCAGGTAAATCAGGTGTTTAGTATGTGGTCCAGGTAAATCAGGTGTTTAGTATGTGGTCAGGTAAATCAAGTGTTTAGTATGGGGTCAGGTAAATCAGGTGTTTAGTATGTGGTCAGGTAAATCAGGTGTTTAGTATGTGGTCAGGTAAATCAGGTGTTTAGTATGTGGTCAGGTAAATCAAGTGTTTAGTATGTGGTCAGGTAAATCAGGTGTTTAGTATGTGGTCCAGGTAAATCAGGTGTTTAGTATGTGGTCAGGTAAATCAGGTGTTTAGTATGTGGTCAGGTAAATCAAGTGTTTAGTATGGGGTCAGGTAAATCAGGTGTTTAGTATGTGGTCAGGTAAATCAGGTGTTTAGTATGGGGTCAGGTAAATCAGGTGTTTAGTATGTGGTCAGGTAAATCAGGTGTTTAGTATGTGGTCAGGTAAATCAAGTGTTTAGTATGTGGTCAGGTAAATCAGGTGTTTAGTATGTGGTCCAAGTAAATCAGGTGTTTAGTATGTGGTCAGGTAAATCAAGTGTTTAGTATGGGGTCAGGTAAATCAGGTGTTTAGTATGTGGTCAGGTAAATCAGGTGTTTAGTATGTGGTCAGGTAAATCAGGTGTTTAGTATGTGGTCAGGTAAATCAGGTGTTTAGTATGTGGTCAGGTAAATCAGGTGTTTAGTATGTGGTCAGGTAAATCAAGTGTTTGGTATGGGGTCAGGTAAATCAGGTGTTTAGTATGGGGTCAGGTAAATCAGGTGTTTAGTATGTGGTCAGGTAAATCAGGTGTTTAGTATGTGGTCAGGTAAATCAGGTGTTTAGTATGTGGTCAGGTAAATCAGGTGTTTAGTATGGGGTCAGGTAAATCAGGTGTTTAGTATGTGGTCAGGTAAATCAGGTGTTTAGTATGTGGTCAGGTAAATCAGGTGTTTAGTATGTGGTCAGGTAAATCAGGTGTTTAGTATGTGGTCAGGTAAATCAGGTGTTTAGTATGTGGTCAGGTAAATCAGGTGTTTAGTATGTGGTCAGGTAAATCAGGTGTTTAGTATGGGGTCAGGTAAATCAGGTGTTTAGTATGGGGTCAGGTAAATCAGGTGTTTAGTATGTGGTCAGGTAAATCAGGTGTTTAGTATGTGGTCAGGTAAATCAGGTGTTTAGTATGTGGTCAGGTAAATCAGGTGTTTAGTATGTGGTCAGGTAAATCAGGTGTTTAGTATGTGGTCAGGTAAATCAGGTGTTTAGTATGTGGTCAGGTAAATCAGGTGTTTAGTATGTGGTCAGGTAAATCAGGTGTTTAGTATGGGGTCAGGTAAATCAGGTGTTTAGTATGGGGTCCAGGTAAATCAGGTGTTTAGTATGTGGTCAGGTAAATCAGGTGTTTAGTATGTGGTATTGTAAATCAGGTGTTTAGTATGGGGTCAGGTAAATCAGGTGTTTAGTATGTGGTCAGGTAAATCAGGTGTTTAGTATGGGGTCAGGTAAATCAGGTGTTTAGTATGTGGTCAGGTAAATCAGGTGTTTAGTATGGGGTCAGGTAAATCAGGTGTTTAGTATGTGGTCAGGTAAATCAGGTGTTTAGTATGTGGTCAGGTAAATCAGGTGTTTAGTATGTGGTCAGGTAAATCAGGTGTTTAGTATGTGGTCAGGTAAATCAGGTGTTTAGTATGGGGTCAGGTAAATCAGGTGTTTAGTATGGGGTCAGGTAAATCAGGTGTTTAGTATGTGGTCAGGTAAATCAGGTGTTTAGTATGTGGTCAGGTAAATCAGGTGTTTAGTATGTGGTCAGGTAAATCAGGTGTTTAGTATGTGGTCAGGTAAATCAGGTGTTTAGTATGTGGTCAGGTAAATCAGGTGTTTAGTATGTGGTCAGGTAAATCAGGTGTTTAGAATGTGGTCAGGTAAATCAGGTGTTTAGTATGTGGTCAGGTAAATCAGGTGTTTAGTATAGGGTCAGGTAAATCAGGTGTTTAGTATGTGGTCAGGTAAATCAGGTGTTTAGTTTGTGGTATTGTAAATCAGGTGTTTAGTATGGGGTCAGGTAAATCAGGTGCTTAGTATGTGGTCAGGTAAATCAGGTGTTTAGTATGGGGTCAGGTAAATCAGGTGTTTAGTATGTGGTCAGGTAAATCAGGTGTTTAGTATGGGGTCAGGTAAATCAGGTGTTTAGTATGTGGTCAGGTAAATCAGGTGTTTAGTATGTGGTCAGGTAAATCAGGTGTTTAGTATGGGGTCAGGTAAATCAGGTGTTTAGTATGTGGTCAGGTAAATCAGGTGTTTAGTATGTGGTCAGATAAATCAGGTGCTTAGTATGTGGTCAGGTAAATCAGGTGTTTAGTATGGGGTCAGGTAAATCAGGTGTTTAGTATGTGGTCAGGTAAATCAGGTGTTTAGTATGGGGTCAGGTAAATCAGGTGTTTAGTATGGGGTCAGGTAAATCAGGTGTTTAGTATGTGGTCAGGTAAATCAGGTGTTTAGTATGGGGTCAGGTAAATCAGGTGTTTAGTATGTGGTCAGGTAAATCAGGTGTTTAGTATGTGGTCAGGTAAATCAGGTGTTTAGTATGTGGTCAGGTAAATCAGGTGTTTAGTATGTGGTCAGGTAAATCAGGTGTTTAGTATGGGGTCAGGTAAATCAGGTGTTTAGTGTGTGGTCAGGTAAATCAGGTGTTTAGTATGTGGTCAGGTAAATCAGGTGTTTAGTATGGGGTCCAGGTAAATCAGGTGTTTAGTATGTGGTCAGGTAAATCAGGTGTTTAGTATGTGGTCAGGTAAATCAGGTGTTTAGTATGTGGTCAGGTAAATCAGGTGTTTAGTATGGGGTCAGGTAAATCAGGTGTTTAGTATGTGGTCAGGTAAATCAGGTGTTTAGTATGTGGTCAGGTAAATCAGGTGTTTAGTATGTGGTCAGGTAAATCAGGTGTTTAGTATGTGGTCAGGTAAATCAGGTGTTTAGTATGTGGTCAGGTAAATCAGGTGTTTAGTATGTGGTCAGGTAAATCAGGTGTTTAGTATGTGGTCAGGTAAATCAGGTGTTTAGTATGTGGTCAGGTAAATCAGGTGTTTAGTATGTGGTCAGGTAAATCAGGTGTTTAGTATGTGGTCAGGTAAATCAGGTGTTTAGTATGTGGTCAGGTAAATCAGGTGTTTAGTATGGGGTCAGGTAAATCAGGTGTTTAGTATGTGGTCAGGTAAATCAGGTGTTTAGTATGTGGTCAGGTAAATCAGGTGTTTAGTATGGGGTCAGGTAAATCAGGTGTTTAGTATGTGGTCAGGTAAATCAGGTGTTTAGTATGTGGTCAGGTAAATCAGGTGTTTAGTATGTGGTCAGGTATATCAGGTGTTTAGTATGTGGTCAGGTAAATCAGGTGTTTGGTATGGGGTCAGGTATATCAGGTGTTTAGTATGTGGTCAGGTAAATCAGGTGTTTAGTATGGGGTCAGGTAAATCAGGTGTTTAGTATGTGGTCAGGTAAATCAGGTGTTTAGTATGTGGTCAGGTAAATCAGGTGTTTAGTATGTGGTCAGGTAAATCAGGTGTTTAGTATGGGGTCAGGTAAATCAGGTGTTTAGTATGTGGTCAGGTAAATCAGGTGTTTAGTATGTGGTCAGATAAATCAGGTGTTTAGTATGTGGTCAGGTAAATCAGGTGTTTAGTATGGGGTCAGGTAAATCAGGTGTTTAGTATGTGGTCAGGTAAATCAGGTGTTTAGTATGTGGTCAGATAAATCAGGTGTTTAGTATGTGGTCAGGTAAATCAGGTGTTCAGTATGGGGTCAGGTAAATCAGGTGTTTAGTATGTGGTCAGGTAAATCAGGTGTTTAGTATGTGGTCAGGTAAATCAGGTGTTTAGTATGGGGTCAGGTAAATCAGGTGTTTAGTATGTGGTCAGGTAAATCAGGTGTTTAGTATGTGGTCAGGTAAATCACGTTTTTAGTATGTGGTCAGGAAAATCAGGTGTTTAGTATGTGGTCAGGTAAATCAGGTGTTTAGTATGTGGTCAGGTAAATCAGGTGTTTAGTATGTGGTCAGGTAAATCAGGTGTTTAGTATGTGGTCAGGTATATCAGGTGTTTAGTATGTGGTCAGGTAAATCAGGTGTTTAGTATGGGGTCAGGTAAATCAGGTGTTTAGTATGTGGTCAGGTAAATCAGGTGTTTAGTATGTGGTCAGATAAATCAGGTGCTTAGTATGTGGTCAGGTAAATCAGGTGTTTAGTATGGGGTCAGGTAAATCAGGTGTTTAGTATGTGGTCAGGTAAATCAGGTGTTTAGTATGGGGTCAGGTAAATCAGGTGTTTAGTATGGGGTCAGGTAAATCAGGTGTTTAGTATGTGGTCAGGTAAATCAGGTGTTTAGTATGGGGTCAGGTAAATCAGGTGTTTAGTATGTGGTCAGGTAAATCAGGTGTTTAGTATGTGGTCAGATAAATCAGGTGTTTAGTATGTGGTCAGGTAAATCAGGTGTTTAGTATGGGGTCAGGTAAATCAGGTGTTTAGTATGTGGTCAGGTAAATCAGGTGTTTAGTATGTGGTCAGATAAATCAGGTGTTTAGTATGTGGTCAGGTAAATCAGGTGTTTAGTATGGGGTCAGGTAAATCAGGTGTTTAGTATGTGGTCAGGTAAATCAGGTGTTTAGTATGTGGTCAGGTAAATCAGGTGTTTAGTATGTGGTCAGGTAAATCAGGTGTTTAGTATGTGGTCAGGTAAATCAGGTGTTTAGTATGGGGTCAGGTAAATCAGGTGCTTAGTATGGGGTCAGGTAAATCAGGTGTTTAGTATGGGGTCAGGTAAATCAGGTGTTTAGTATGTGGTCAGGTAAATCAGGTGTTTAGTATGTGGTCAGGTATATCAGGTGTTTAGTATGTGGTCAGGTAAATCAGGTGTTTAGTATGGGGTCAGGTAAATCAGGTGTTTAGTATGTGGTCAGGTAAATCAGGTGTTTAGTATGTGGTCAGGTAAATCAGGTGTTTAGTATGTGGTCAGGTAAATCAGGTGTTTAGTATGTGGTCAGGTATATCAGGTGTTTAGTATGTGGTCAGGTAAATCAGGTGTTTAGTATGGGGTCAGGTAAATCAGGTGTTTAGTATGTGGTCAGGTAAATCAGGTGTTTAGTATGTGGTCAGATAAATCAGGTGCTTAGTATGTGGTCAGGTAAATCAGGTGTTTAGTATGGGGTCAGGTAAATCAGGTGTTTAGTATGTGGTCAGGTAAATCAGGTGTTTAGTATGTGGTCAGGTAAATCAGGTGTTTAGTATGGGGTCAGGTAAATCAGGTGTTTAGTATGTGGTCAGGTAAATCAGGTGTTTAGTATGGGGTCAGGTAAATCAGGTGTTTAGTATGGGGTCAGGTAAATCAGATGTTTAGTATGGGGTCAGGCAAATCAGGTGTTTAGTATGTGGTCAGGTAAATCAGGTGTTTAGTATGTGGTCAGGTAAATCAGGTGTTTAGTATGTGGTCAGGTGAATCAGGTGTTTAGTATGGGGTCAGGTAAATCAGGTGTTTAGTATGTGGTCAGGTAAATCAGGTGTTTAGTATGTGGTCAGGTAAATCAGGTGTTTAGTATGTGGTCAGGTAAATCAGGTGTTTAGTATGGGGTCAGGTAAATCAGGTGTTTAGTATGTGGTCAGGTAAATCAGGTGTTTAGTATGTGGTCAGGTAAATCAGGTGTTTAGTATGGGGTCAGGTAAATCAGGTGTTTAGTATGGGGTCAGGTAAATCAGGTGCTTAGTATGTGGTCAGGTAAATCAGGTGTTTAGTATGGGGTCAGGTAAATCAGGTGTTTAGTATGTGGTCCAGGTAAATCAGGTGTTTAGTATGTGGTCAGGTAAATCAGGTGTTTAGTATGTGGTCAGGTAAATCAGGTGTTTAGTATGTGGTCAGGTAAATCAGGTGTTTAGTATGTGGGCAGGTAAATCAGGTGTTTAGTATGTGGTCAGGTAAATCAGGTGTTTAGTATGGGGTCAGGTAAATCAGGTGTTTAGTATGTGGTCAGGTAAATCAGGTGTTTAGTATGGGGTCAGGTAAATCAGGTGTTTAGTATGTGGTCAGGTAAATCAGGTGTTTAGTATGGGGTCAGGTAAATCAGGTGTTTAGTATGTGGTCAGGTAAATCAGGTGTTTAGTATGTGGTCAGGTAAATCAGGTGTTTAGTATGTGGTCAGGTAAATCAGGTGTTTAGTATGTGGTCAGGTAAATCAGGTGTTTAGTATGTGGTCAGGTAAATCAGGTGTTTAGTATGTGGTCAGGTAAATCAGGTGTTTAGTATGTGGTCAGGTAAATCAGGTGTTTAGTATGTGGTCAGGTAAATCAGGTGTTTAGTATGTGGTCAGGTAAATCAGGTGTTTAGTATGTGGTCAGGTAAATCAGGTGTTTAGTATGGGGTCAGGTAAATCAGGTGTTTAGTATGTGGTCAGGTAAATCAGGTGTTTAGTATGGGGTCAGGTAAATCAGGTGTTTAGTATGTGGTCAGGTAAATCAGGTGTTTAGTATGTGGTCAGGTAAATCAGGTGTTTAGTATGTGGTCAGGTAAATCAGGTGTTTAGTATGGGGTCAGGTAAATCAGGTGTTTAGTATGTGGTCAGATAAATCAGGTGTTTAGTATGTGGTCAGGTAAATCAGGTGTTTAGTATGTGGTCAGGTAAATCAGGTGCTTAGTATGGGGTCTGGTAAATCAGGTGTTTAGTATGTGGTCAGGTAAATCAGGTGTTTAGTATGTGGTCAGGTAAATCAGGTGTTTAGTATGTGGTCAGGTAAATCAGGTGTTTAGTATGGGGTCAGGTAAATCAGGTGTTTAGTATGTGGTCAGGTAAATCAGGTGTTTAGTATGTGGTCAGGTAAATCAGGTGTTTAGTGTGTGGTCAGGTAAATCAGGTGTTTAGTATGTGGTCAGGTAAATCAGGTGTTTAGTGTGTGGTCAGGTAAATCAGGTGTTTAGTATGTGGTCAGGTAAATCAGGTGTTTAGTATGTGGTCAGGTAAATCAGGTGTTTAGTATGTGGTCAGGTAAATCAGGTGTTTAGTATGGGGTCAGGTAAATCAGGTGTTTAGTATGTGGTCAGGTAAATCAGGTGTTTAGTATGTGGTCAGGTAAATCAGGTGTTTAGTATGTGGTCAGGTAAATCAGGTGTTTAGTATGTGGTCAGGTAAATCAGGTGTTTAGTGTGTGGTCAGGTAAATCAGGTGTTTAGTATGTGGTCCAGGTGTGTCTCATGGTTAGGAGATGAAAATGCAGTATTTGGCTGAAATCTGAAGTCTGCCCCCGGGAACATAGCTTATCACCACACACACACACACACACACACACACACACACACACACACACGCACACACACACGCACACGCACACACACACACGCACACACGCACACACACGCACACACGCACACACGCACACACACACAAACACACACACCATGCAAGCACGCACAAACACACACAGGCATACACACTCATGCAAAAACATGCACAAACGCATGCACACATTCATACTGTCGTACACATACACACACATACACATAAGCTGTCCCAAACACACAGGTCTGTGTCCCTCCCCCTCCTCTCCTCTGAGAGAAATGTCATTATTCTACTCATCACTGAGTAGATTCACCTGTCTCAATGTCTACTAGCTTTTGTAGTCTAGTGTACACGCTAGATTTAGGAAGAGGAGGATGAAGGATGGAGGGGGTCTGAATAGAAGGAGAGGTTGCGGAAGAGGGGGTGAGGTCAGGGGGAAGAGGGGAGGGAAGTGTTGAAAATGATTATCCAGGGCTGTTCAGAGTCCCTCCACAACCAGATACGAACCTGATTCATACCTCACCTCAGATTGGCTCACTAACATGGAAGTCTAGCTCTCATCTCCAACATCTCCATGAAAGCTTTTTCAGTGTTCTCTTATATAGCATGTAAATGTGGCACCAAGAGAAGAGTAGAGGGAGATGTAAATGACTGCAGGCATCTAAAACATTCCATGCTTACGAGATCATGTCCCTATTGATCTAGTTGGATGTTAAGGGCTGTATAGACTATGGAGAAAATCCTCCTTCTGTCTCCCTCCTCTCTCCCAATGCCTCCTTCCTTCCTCCCCCCATGGCTCCCTACTTCCTCCCTCTGTCTCCCTCCTTCCTCCCTCTGTCTCCCTCCTCTCTCCCAATGCCTCCCTCCTTCCTCCCTCTGTCTCCCTCCTCTCTCCTAATGCCTCCCTCCTTCCTCCCTCTGTCTCCCTCCTCTCTCCCAATGCCTCCTTCCTTCCTCCCCCCATGGCTCCCTCCTTCCTCCCTCCTTACTCCCCACTCCCTCCCTCCTTCCTCCCTCCTTACTCCCCACTCCCTCCCTCCTTCCTCCCTCTGTCTCCCTCCTCTCTCCCAATGCCTCCCTCCTTCCTCCCTCTGTCTCCCTCCTCTCTCCCAATGCCTCCTTCCTTCCTCCCCCCATGGCTCCCTCCTTCCTCCCTCCTTACTCCCCACTCCCTCCCTCCTTCCTCCCCCTGTCTCCCCGTACCTTCCTTCTCCTTCTGTTGCAAGAGCGACCATCAGTGCTGGGTGGTAAATTAAAGATCAGACCACTGTCAATGTCAGACCCCCCCCCCCCCCCCTCTCAATTTCTTTCTCCTTTTCTCACCACCACAATTTCTCTCATCCCTCTGTATATCTCTCTCTCTGTTTCTCTCTCTGTATATCTCTCTCCCTCTCTCTGTTTCTCTCTCTGTATCTCTCTCTCTGTATATCTCTCTCTCTGTTTCTCTCCCTGTATATCTCTCTCTCTGTTTCTCTCTCTGTATCTCTCTCTCTCTCTCTCTGTTTCTCTCTCTCTGTATATATCTCTCTCTCTGTTTCTCTCTCTCTGTATATCTCTCTCTGTATATCTCTCTCTCTGTTTCTCTCCCTGTACATCTCTCTCTATGTTTCTCTCTCTCTGTATATCTCTCTCTCTCTCTCTCTGTTTCTCTCCCTCGGTATATCTCTCTCTCTGTTTCTCTCCCTCGGTATATCGCTCTCTCTGTTTCTCTCTCTGTATATCTCTCTCTCTCTCTCTCTCTGTTTCTCTCTCTCTGAATCTCTCTCTCTCTGTTTCTCTCCCTGTATATCTCTCTCTCTGTTTCTCTCATTGTTTCTCTCTCTCTGTATCTCTCTCTCTCTCTGTTTCTCTCTCTCTGTATATCTCTCTCTCTCTCTGTTTCTCTCCCTCGGTATATCGCTCTCTATGTTTCTCTCTCTCTGTATATCTCTCTCTCTCTCTCTCTGTTTCTCTCCCTCGGTATATCTCTCTCTCTGTTTCTCTCCCTCGGTATATCGCTCTCTCTGTTTCTCTCTCTGTATCTCTCTCTCTCTCTGTTTCTCTCTCTCTGTATATATCTCTCTCTCTCTCTGTTTCTCTCCCTCTGTATATCTTTCTCTCTGTTTCTCTCTCTGTATATCTTTCTCTCTGTTTCTCTCTCTGTATCTCTCTCTCTCTGTATATCTCTCTCTGTATATCTCTCTCTCTGTTTCTCTCTCTGTATCTCTTTCTCTCTCTTTGTATATCTTTCTCTTTCTGTATCTCTCTCTGCATATCTCTCTCTCTGTTTCTCTCTCTGTATATCTCTCTATGTTTTTCTCTCTGTATATCTATCTCTCTGTTTCTCTCTCTCTGTATATCTCTCTCTCTCTCTGTTTCTCTCTCTGTATCTCTTTCTCTCTGTTTCTCTTTCTGTATCTCTCTCTCTGTATATCTTTCTCTCTGTTTCTCTCTCTGTGTATATCTCTCTTTCTGTTTCACTCTCTCTGTATATCTCTCTCTGTTTCTCTCTCTGTATATCTATCTCTCTGTTTCTCTCTCTCTGTATATCTCTCTCTCTGTTTCTCTCTCTGTATCTCTCTCTCTCTCTGTTTCTCTCTCTCTGTTTCTCTCTCTCTGTATATCTCTCTCTCTGTTTCTCTCTCTGTATCTCTCTCTCTCTCTCTGTTTCTCTCTCTGTATATCTCTCTCTCTGTTTCTCTCACTGTATATCTCTCTCCATCTGTTTCTCTCTCTGTATCTCTCTCTCTGTGTTTCTCTCTCTCTGTATATCTCTCTCTCTGTGTTTCTCTCTCTGTATCTCTTGCTCTGTTTCTCTCTCCGTATCTCTCTCTCTGTTTCCCTCTCTTTCAATCCATGTCCTTTCCCTTCTCTCCCTTTTTCTCTCTCTCTTGTTCTTTCCCCCTGTCTCTCTCTATCTCTCTGTCTCCCTCTCAGAAACACAGAGGGGGAAGGGGAAGACAGTCTGGCTGAAGGAGATGAGAGGGGAGATGAGAGGGGAGATGAGAGGGGTGATGGGGCTTTGTGGAGCGAATAGATAAGACAGATGCATTGTTAAGAACTGCAGATTCTACAGCATTCACACTGCATGTTCAATCCCTATCTATCTATCTATCTATCTATCTATCTATCTATCTATCTATCTATCTATCTATCTATCTATCTATCTGTCTATCTGTCTGTCTATCTCTCCCGCTCCCTCTCTCTCTCTCTCTCTCTCTCTCTCTCTCTCTGGCTCTCAATTCAATTCGAAGGGCTTTATTGGCATGGGAAACATATGTTTACATTGCCAAAGCAAGTAAAATGTAAACATTTCAAATGTCATATTATGGCTACATAGACTACATACAGTGTTCTAACAATGTGCAAATAGTTAAAGTACAAAAAGGAAAATAAATAAACGTAAATATGGGTTGTATTTACAATGGTGTTTGTTTTTCACTGGTTGCCCTTTTCTTGTGGCAACAGGTCACAAATCTTGCTGCTGTGATGGCACACTGTGGTATTTCACCCAATAGATATGGGAGTTTTTCAAAATTGGGTTTGTTTTCTAATTATTTGTGGATCTGTGTAATCTGAGGGAAATATGTGTCTCTAATATGATCATACATTTGGCAGGAGGTTAGAAAGTGTAGTTTCCACCTCATTTTGTGGGCAGTGTGCACATAGCCCGCCTTCTCTTGAGAGCCAGGTCTGCCTACGGCGGCCTTTCTCAATAGCAAGGCTATGCTCACTGAATCTGTACATAGTCAAAGCTTTCATTAATTCTGGGTCAGTCACAGTGGTCAGGTATTCACTATAAATAACATTCTAGTTGTGTGTCTAGTTTGCTCAGTTGTTTTGTCAATGTGTCCAGTACTTATCTTTTTGTTTTCTCATGATTTGGTTGGGTCTAATTGTACTGGTCACTCTCTATTTTACTCTCACTCTCTCTCTTTTACTCACACACTCTCTCTTTATTTCTCTCTCTGTCTCTCTCGCTCTCTCTCTTTTACTCACACACTCTCTCTTTATTTCTCTCTCTGTCTCTCTCTCTATCTCTCTAAACGAGGAGGGGGTCTTGGTTCTTTTTTAGGTCTGTCACAATGAAGTTAGGTTGTTTATTTAAATTAGGGAACAATTGGGCCACTAAAGGAATTTAACATTTTTACTTTCACACACACTCTCTCTCTCTCTCGCTCTCTCTCTCTCTCTCACTCTCTCTCTCACACACACACACACACACACACACACACACACACACACACACACACACACACACACACACACACACACACACACTTTCTCTCTCTCTCCATCCCTCTAGCTCTGTCTCTGCCTCTCTCAATTAAATTAAATTAAATTCAAGGGCTTTATTGGCATGGGAAACGTGTTAACATTGCCAAAGCAAGTGAGGTAGACAACATACAAAGTGAATATATAAAGTGAAAAACAACAAAAATTAACAGTAAACATTACACATGCAGAGGTTTCAAAACAGTAAAGACATTACAAATGTCATATTATATATATATATACACAGTGTTTTAACAATGCACAAATGGTTAAAGGACACAAGATCAAATAAATAAGCAGAAATATGGGTTGTATTTACAATGGTGTTTGTTCTTCACTGGTTGCCCTTTTCTCGTGGCAACAGGTCACAAATCTTGCTGCTGTGATGGCACACTGTGGAATTTCACCCAGTAGATATGGGAGTTTTTCAAAATTGGTTTTCGAATTCTTTGTGGATCTGTGTAATCTGAGGGAAATATGTCTCTCTAATATGGTCATACATTGGGCAGGAGGTTAGGAAGTGCAGCTCAGTTTCCACCTCATTTTGTGGGCAGTGAGCACATAGCCTGTCTTCTCTTGAGAGCCATGTCTGCATATGGTGGCCTTTCTCAATAGCAAGGCTATGCTCACTGAGTCTGTACATAGTCAAAGCTTTTGTGAAGTCTTGGTTGGTGAGCGGACCCCAGACCTCACAACCATAAAGGGCAATGGGCTCTATGACTGATTCAAGTATTTTTAGCCAAATCCTAATTGGTATGTTGAAATTTATGTTTCTTTTGATGGCATAGAATGCCCTTCTTGCCTTGTCTCTCTCTCTCTCTCTCTCTCTCTCTCTCTCTCTCTCTCACACACACACACACACACACACACACACACACACACACACACACACACACACACACACACACACACACACACACACACACATACACATACACACACACACACATACACATACACATACACACACACACACACACACACATTCACACACACACACACTTTCACTCTCTCACCATCCCTCTAGCTCTATCTCTTCCTCTCTCTCTCTCTCTCTCCATCTTTTTCATTTCAGAGGACTTATGCTTTCCTGGCTCTCAGATGTCGGTCTGCTGCAGCTGGTTAGAGACTGCCGTATCACGCTGACGCTCTCCCTCCCTACCTACCTCACACACACACACACACATGTTTTGGATAAAATGATTGTCTGAACTGACTGAAATCATTCTGAGAAGGAAGAGAAAGAGAGGGAGGGAGAAAAAAATAGAAAAATCTAACAGCACAATTATCGCATTTTATTTGTCACATGCTTTATAAACAACAGGTGTAGAGTAACAATGAAATGCTAACTTACAGGCCCTTCCCAACAGTGCAGAGAGAAAGAACAGAAGTAATAGAAAAGTAAAACACGTACAAATAAAGTATTAATAGATACATTATGAGTAATGATAACCTGGCTATATACAAGGAGTACCAGTACCTAGGAGACGAGCAGGGGTACGAGGTAATAACCTGGATATATACAAGGAGTACCAGTACCTAGGAGACGAGCAGGGGTACGAGGTAATAACCTGGATATATACAAGGAGTACCAGTACCTAGGAGACGAGCAAGGGTACGAGGTAATAACCTGGATATATACAAGGAGTACCAGTACCTAGGAGACGAGCAGGGGTACGGGGTAATAACCTGGCTATATACAAGGAGTACCAGTACCTAGGAGACGAGCAGGGGTACGAGGTAATAACCTGGATATATACAAGGAGTACCAGTACCTAGGAGACGAGCAGGGGTACGAGGTAATAACCTGGATATATACAAGGAGTACCAGTACCTAGGAGACGAGGAGGGGTACGAGGTAATAACCTGGATATATACAAGGAGTACCAGTACCTAGGAGACGAGCAGGGGTACGAGGTAATAACCTGGCTATATACAAGGAGTACCAGTACCTAGGAGACGAGCAGGGGTACGAGGTAATAACCTGGATATATACAAGGAGTACCAGTACCTAGGAGACGAGGAGGGGTACGAGGTAATAACCTGGATATATACAAGGAGTACCAGTACCTAGGAGACGAGCAGGGGTACGAGGTAATAACCTGGATATATACAAGGAGTACCAGTACCTAGGAGACGAGGAGGGGTACGAGGTAATAACCTGGATATATACAAGGAGTACCAGTACCTAGGAGACGAGCAGGGGTACGAGGTAATAACCTGGATATATACAAGGAGTACCAGTACCTAGGAGACGAGCAGGGGTACGAGGTAATAACCTGGATATATACAAGGAGTACCAGTACCTAGGAGACGAGCAGGGGTACGAGGTAATAACCTGGATATATACAAGGAGTACCAGTACCTAGGAGACGAGCAGGGGTACGAGGTAATAACCTGGCTATATACAAGGAGTACCAGTACCTAGGAGACACGCAGGGGTACGAGGTAATAACCTGGCTATATACAAAGAGTACCAGTACCTAGGAGACGAGCAAGGGTACGAGGTAATAACCTGGATATATACAAGGAGTACCAGTACCTAGGAGACGAGCAGAGGTACGAGGTAATAATCTGGCTATATACAAGAAGTACCAGTACCTAGGAGACACACAGGGGTACGAGGTAATAACCTGGCTATATACAAAGAGTACCAGTACCTAGGAGACGAGCAAGGGTACGAGGTAATAACCTGGATATATACAAGGAGTACCAGTACCTAGGAGACGAGCAGGGGTACGAGGTAATAACCTAGATATATACAAGGAGTACCAGTACCTAGGAGATGCGTAGGGGTATGAGGTAATAACCTGGCTATATACACAGAGTACCAGTACCTAGGGGACACGCAGGGGTACGGGGTAATAACCTGGACATATACACAGAGTACCAGTACCTAGGAGACGAGCATGGGTACGAGGTAATAACCTGGCTATATACACAGAGTACCAGTACCTAGGAGACGAGCAGGGGTACGAGGTGATAACCTGGCTATATACACAGAGTACCAGTACCTAGGAGACGAGCAGGGGTACGAGGTAATAACCTGGCTATATACACAGAGTACCAGTACCTAGGAGACGAGCAGGGGTACGAGGTAATAACCTGGCTATATACACAGAGTACCAGTACCTAGGAGATGCGTAGGGCTATGAGGTAATAACCTGGCTATATACACAGAGTACCAGTACCTAGGAGATGCGTAGGGGTACGAGGTAATAACTTGACTATATACACAGAGTACCAGTACCTAGGAGATGCGTAGGGGTACGAGGTAATAACCTGGCTATATACACAGAGTACCAGAACCTAGGAGAAGCGTAGGGGTACGAGGTAATAACCTGACTATATACACAGAGTACCAGTACCTAGGAGATGCGTAGGGGTACGAGGTAATAACCTGACTATATACACAGAGTACCAGTACCTAGGAGAAGCGTAGGGGTACGAGGTAATAACCTGGCTATATACACAGAGTACCAGTACCTAGGAGAAGCGTAGGGGTACGAGGTAATAACCTGACTATATACACAGAGTACCAGTACCTAGGAGATGCGTAGGGGTACGAGGTAATAACCTGACTATATACACAGAGTACCAGTACCTAGGAGAAGCGTAGGGGTACGAAGTAATAACCTGGCTATATACACAGAGTACCAGTACCTAGGAGAAGCGTAGGGGTTTGAGGTAATAACCTGGCTATATACACAGAGTACCAGTACCTAGGAGAAGCGTAGGGGTACGAGGTAATAACCTGGCTATATACACAGAGTACCAGTACCTAGGAGAAGCGTAGGGGTATGAGGTAATAACCTGGCTATATACACAGAGTACCAGTACCTAGGAGAAGCGTAGGGGTACGAGGTAATAACCTGACTATATACACAGAGTACCAGTACCTAGGAGAAGTGTTGGGGTACGAGGTAATAACCTGACTATATACACAGAGTACCAGTACCTAGGAGAAGCGTAGGGGTACAAGTCATTGAGGTAGATATGTACAACTAAGAATAATCTGACGGACAGTAAACAGTAGAACAAAAAAACAGTAGAGTCAAAGAAGTTGCAGTCCGGGTAGCGATTGTTTAACTATTTAACTAACTATTTAGCATTATTTGGGGTAGAAGCTCTTCGGGGTCCTGTTGGTTCCAGAATTGGTGCATTGGTACCGCTTGCCGTGAAGGTAGCAGAAAGAACAGTCTATGACTTGGGTGGTTGGAGCCTTTGACTATTTTTAGGGCCTTCGTCTGACACCGCCTGGTATAGAGGTCCCGGATGGCAGGGAGCTCGTTACCAATGATGTACTGGGCTGTCCTCACTACACTCTGTAGCACTTTGCGGTTGGATGCCAGGCAGTCAAGATGTTCTCAGATCCGTCGATCTGAATAGGGGTGTGTTCGGTCCTCCGTTTCCTGTAGCCAACGATCAGCTCCTTTGTCTTGCACACAACTCTGTAGGTGTCTCATTGTCATCGGTGATCAAGCCTACCACCATTAAGTTGGCAAACTTAATGATGGTGTTGAAGCTGTGCACAACCACACAGTCGGGGTGAACAGGGACTACAGGTGGACTAAGGGGCCCCGTGTTGAGGGTCAGAAATAGCAGAGAGAGAGAGAGAGAGAGAGAGAGAGAGAGCTTGTGAGCGTGAGAGCGTGAGAGCGTGTGAGCGTTAGAGCGAGAGAGAGACAGAGGGAGAGAGAGAGAGAGAGAGCGCGAGAGCGCGAGAGCGCGAGAGCGCGAGAGCGAGAGAGTGAGAGAGCGCGAGAGCGCGAGAGCGAGAGAGTGAGAGAGCGAGAGGGAGAGAGAGAGGGAGAGAGAGAGGGAGAGAGAGATAGAGAGAGAGAGAGAGAGAGAGAGAGAGAGAGAGAGAGAGAGAGAGTGAGAGAGAGAGAGAGAGCGAGAGGGAGAGAGAGCGAGCATGTGAGCGCGAGAGCGAGAGAGCGCGAGAGCGAGAGGGAGAGAGAGAGAGAGAGAGAGCGAGAGAGAGAGAGCGAGAGAGAGAGAGAGAGAGAGAGAGAGAGAGCGAGAGAGAGAGAGAGAGAGAGAGAGAGACAGAGAGAGAGAGAAGGAGAGCGAGAGAGAGAGAGAGAGAGAGAAAGAGAGAGAGAGAGAGAGAGAGAGAGAGAGAGAGAGAGAGTGCAGAGGACTGGGTGAACCACTGGATTAGAGGTTTAACTGGCTGCCATGAAATCCCCTTTTCCTCTCCACTCATCAAAAGGAGATAAAGGAAATTGGCCACATTCTAGAAAAAAGAGAGATTCTCCTGTCATAGTGGTCTGTCTCCCTTGTTGTTTTTTCAAGTAAGATCCCTCTGACATCACATTGGTGAATGTGTTGTTTTTCTCTGTTGTGAGTGAAAGGGTGTGCGTCCTAAATTTATTTTATAGTGCAATATTTTTGATCATAGCCTAAAAAAGTGAATCCGGCCTGGCATTGGAATCTGCCATTGTCTTGCCTCCAGGACAGCCGGGGGAGAACAGAGACAGGAAAGGACACAGAAAAAGAGAGAGAGAGAGAAAGAGAGAATGAGAGGTTGCTATGGTTACCTCCCCAGGAGATGGGAGCGCACTTGTTTATCTGTTGGCCAGTGAGCGGCTGGCGGGCTCCCGTGCAGATGTGGTGTGTGTGTGTTTTCACCACCTCCTTCTCCAGAGGAGGAACCAACCAGCCACCACTGACCTGAAGCCAGCTCTACTCTCTCTGTTTTTACCACGGCAACCGCCAAACAAACACTACTGTCTACCACTGTGCTCAGAATGCCTAACACGTAAACATTGACTCTACCTTGCAGATTCACACATACTGTTGTGTTGAGGAAGCCTCCACCAGGGCAGATCTCAGAGGAAGAGAAACAAGGAATTATAGGTTGTTAGCAAACCACAAACAGATATCTACTGGAACTAACAACAGGGGACACATGCTGCTAACATAGAAAGACAGACAGACAGACAGACAGACAGACAGACAGACAGACAGACAGACAGACAGACAGACAGACAGACAGACAGACAGACAGACAGACAGACAGACAGACAGGCAGGCAGGCAGGCAGACAGACAGATAGACAGACAGACAGATGCAAAAAAAATGAGGAGATACAAAGAGAGCGAGAGAGAAAGAGAGAGATACATAGAGCTAGAAATACATAGAGAGAGAGTGCAAGAGAGACATAGAGACAGAACGAGAGAAAGAATAAACAGAGAGAGAGAGAGAGAGAGATCGAGCCAGAACGAGAGAGAGAGCGAGAGAGAGAGGGGAGAGGGAGCGGGAGAGAGAGAGAGAGATACAAAGAGAGGGAGCGAGAGACAGTGAGAGAGAGAGAGAGAGAGAGAGAGAGAGAGAGCGAGAGAGAGAGAGACCTATAGCTCATCTCTTGGCGGTAGTACTGTAGACTACTTTTTCACTGACCTCAACCCAAAGTCTCTCAGAGCTTTCACAGTCAGTCTGACACTGACACCCCTATCAGATCACAGCAAAATCACAGTCTACTAGAACAGGCATCAAAGCCAAAGGAACTGAATAATATTAAGAAATGCTATAGACAGAAGGAAAGTAATGTGGAAACTGACCAAAAAACAATTAGACAACATATTCAAACCTTTTTAGACAACTTCCTGGACAAAATGTTTCACTGTAGTAGGGAAGGTGTAAACTTGGCAGTTGAAACAGTATATTTCCCTATCAAATCTAAAAATGTAGAAGAAAATCAACAACAATGACAAATGGTTGATGAAGAATGCTGAAACCTAAGAAAGAAACTGAGAAACCTGTCCAACCAAAAACATAGAGACTCAGAAAACCTGAGTCTACACCTTCACTATGGTGAATCACTAAAACAATACAGAAATACACTACGGAAAAAGAAGGAGCAGCACGTCAGAAATCAGCTCAATGTAATTGAAGAATTTATAGACTCTAACCACTTCTGGGAAAATTGGAAAACACCAAACAAACAACAACCCAAATAGTTACCTATCCAAAATGGAGATGTATGGGCAAACCACTTCTCAAATATTTTTGGCTCTATAACAAAGAACAAAGAACAAACAGCAAAAACATATACATGATCAAATACAAATCTTAGAATCAACTGTTAAAGACTACCTGAACCCACTGGATTCTCCAATTACATTGAAGGAACAAAATACAAACCCTCCAATTCTAAAAGGCCTGTGGTGTTGATGGTATCCTCAATGAAATGATCAAATATACACACCACAAATTACAATTGGCTATACTTAAACTCTTTAACATCATCCATAGCTCTGGCACTGTCCCCAATATTTGGAACCAAGGACTGATCACCCCAATCCACAAAGTGGAGACAAATTTGACCCCAATAACTACCATGGGATATGTGTCAACAGCAGCCTTGGAAAAACCCTCTGCATTATCATTAACAGCAGACTCGTACATTTCCTCAGTGAATAGAATGTACTGAGCAAATGTCAATTTGGCTTTTTACCAAATTACCGTACAACAGACCACGTATTCACCCTGCACAACCTAATTGACAAACAAACAAACCAAAAAAAAGGCAAAGTCGTCTCATGCTTTGCTGATTTCAAACAAGTGTTTGACTCAATTTGGCATGAGGGTCTACAATACAAATGATTGGAAAGTGGTGTTGGGGAAAAAACATACGACATTATAAAATCCATGTACACAAACAACAAGTGTGCGGTTAAAATTTGTTAAAAAAATCACACACACATTACTTTCCACGGGGCCGTGAGGTGAGACAGGGATGATGTTTAAAAACGTCTTACTGCTGAAATCCCGCTAACGGGATCGATATGACAACAGCCAGTGAAAGTGCAGGACGCAAAACTCAAACAACAGAAATCTCATAATTAAAATTCCTCAAACATTCAAGAATTTTACACCATTTTAACGATAAACTTGTTGTTAATCCAGCCAAACTGTCCGATTTCAAAAACATTTCATGACGAAAGCACACTAAACGATTATGTTAGGTGAGTGCCTAGTCACAGAAAAACACAGCCATTTTTCCAGCCAAAGAGAGGAGTCACAAAAAGCAGAAATAGAGATAAAAATGTATCACTAACCTTTGATGATCTTCATCAGATGACACTCATAGGACTTCATGTTACACAATACATGTATGTTTTGTTTATATTAAGTTCATATTTATATCCCAAAATCTCAGTTTACATTGCCGTGTTATGTTCAGTAATGTTTTGCTTCCAAAACATCCGGTGATTTTGCAGAGTGCGGAATCAATTTACAGAAATACTCATAATAAACATTGATAAAAGATACAAGTCTTATGCGTGGAATTATAGATATACTTCGCCTTAATGCAACCACTGTGTCAGATTTTTTTTTTACTTTATGGAAAAAGCAGACCATGCAATAATCTGAGTACAGCGCTCAGACACAAAAACAAGCCATACAGATTCCCGTCATGTTGTGGAGTAAACAACAGTCAGAAATAGCATTATAAATGTTCACTTACCTTTGATGATCTTCATCAGAATACACTCCCAGGAATCCCAGGTCCATAATAAATATTTGTTTTGTTCGATAAAGTCCATCATTTATGTCCAAATACCTCCTTTATGTTGGTGCGTTTAGTTCACAAATCCAAATTCATGAGGAGCAAGCACTAGGTCCAGACGAAAAGTAAAAAAGTTCCATTACAGTTCGTAGAAACATGTCAAACGATGTATAGACTCAATCTTTAGGATGTTTTTAACATAAATCTTCAATAATGTTTCAACCGGAGAATTCCTTTGTCTTTAGAAATGCAATGGAATGCAGCTACCTCTCACGGGAGTGCGCGTGATCAGCTCATGCCAGACCTCTGTTTGAAACAGCTCTCTTTCTCTTCCCCTTCACAGTAGAAGCCTCAAACAAGGTTCTAAAGACTGTTGACATCTAGTGGAAGCCTTAGGAAGTGCAATCACATCAAATGTACACTGTATCTTGGATAGGCAAAGAGTTCTCAGATTTCCCACTTCCTGGTTGGATTTTTTTCTCAGGTTTTTACCTGCCATATGAGTTCTGTTATACTCACAGACATCATTCAAACATTTTTAGAAACTTCAGAGTGTTTTCTATCCAAACCCTACTAGTAATATGCATATCTTAGCTTCTGGGCCTGAGTTGCAGGCAGTTTACTCTGGGCACCTTATTCATCCAAGCTACTCAATACTTCCGCCCTTAAGCCCCACCCTCTTCAACATATATATCAATGAATTGGCAAGGGCACTTGAACAGTCTGCAGCACCTGGCTTCACGCTACTAGAATCTGAAGTCAAATGTCTACTGTGTGCTGATGATCTGGTGCTTCTGTACCCAACCAAGGAGGGTCTACAGCAGCACCTAGCTCTTCTGCACAGATACTGTCAGACCTGGGCCCTGACATTAAATCTCAGTAAGACAAAAAATAATGGGTTCCTAAAAAGGTCGTTGTCTGGACCACAAATACAAATTCCATCTAGACACCGTTGCCCTACAGCACACAAAAAAACAATACATACCTTGGCCTAAACATCGGTGCCAAAGGTAACTCCCACAAAGCTGTGAACGAGCTGAGAGACGTGGCAAGAACAGCCTTCTATGCCATCAAAAGGATATAAAATTAGACATACCAATTAGGATCTCGCTAAAAAATACTTGAATCAGTTATAGAACCCCTTGCCCTTCATGGTTGCGAGGTCTGGGGTCTGATCACCAACCAAGAATTCACAAAATGGGACAAACACCAAATTGAGACTCCGCATGCAGAATTATGCAAAAATATCCTCAGTGTACAACGTAAAAACCCAAATAATGCATGCAGAGACGAATTAGGCCGATACCCGCTAATGATCAAAATCCAGAAAAGAGCTGTTAAATTCTACAACCTAAAAGGAAGCAATTCCTAAACATTCCATAACAAAGTCCTCACCTGTTCTCAAACAGACCCCACAGAGCCCCAGGGCAGCAACACAATTAGACCCAACCAAATCATGAAAAAACAAAAAGATAATTACTTGACGCATTGGAAAAAATTAACAAAAAAACAGAGCAAACTAGAATGTTATTTGGCCCTAAACAGAGAGTACACAGTGGCAGAGTACCTAACCACTGTGACTGACCCAAACTTAAGGAAAGCTTTGACTATGTACAGACTCAGTGAGCATAGCCTTGCTATTGAGAAAGCTCTCAAGAGAAGACAGGCTATGTGCACACTGCCAACAAAATGAGGTGGAAACTGAGCTGCACTTCCTAACCTCCTGCCAAATGTATGACCATATTAGAGACACATATTTCCCTCAGATTACACAGTCCCACAAAGAATTTGAAAACAAACCAAATCTTGATGAACTCTCATATCTATTGGGTGAAATACCAGTGTGCCATCAGCAAGACTTGTGACCTTTTGCCACATTTATCTTCCCTTTTGTACTCCCGTTTGTACTTTCTAACTATTTGTACATATGACATTTGAAATGTTCTATTTTAAAACTTTTGTGAGTGTACTGTTTACTGTTCCATTTTATTTTTTTATTTCACTTTTGTTTATCTTCTTCACTTGATTTGACAATGTTAGCATATGTTTCCCATGCCAATAAAGCCCTTACATTGAAATTGAATTGAATTGAGAGAGAGAGAGAGAGAGAGAGAGAGAGAGAGAGAGAGAGAGAGAGAGAGAGAGAGAGAGAGAGAGAGAGAGAGAGAGAGAGAGAGAGAGAGACAGAGAGAGAGAGAGAGAGAGAGAGAGAGAGGCAATAGGAACCGGCAGACATAAAAAGGCATGGCTACCCAAAGCGGAGCGTATTTGTGGTCACTGCACGACAGGGGAGATAGAGACAGAGGTGCACTTCCTCCTTTACTATGAGAAATATTTCTCACCAAGGGAACAATTATTCACAGAAATTACTTTTCTTCTTAAACCCAGAGGAAAAACAAACCATACTTATGGCCGAAGGAGTAACGGCTCTTCTTGCAGCCAAATATGCCTGAAGGACACTTAAAAATAACATCTGCATAGTTAGCAGTAAATTACTTATTATTAGTATTATTGTTATTATTTTTATTATTGTTGTGATTATTATCCCAAACAGTAGTGGTACGGGTAGTAGGGGTGATGGTAATGGTAGTAGTTAAATGGTGGTAGTCATGATGGTAGTAGTAGTAACAATTATGGTAGTTGTAGAACTGATGTAATGGTGAGGATGACAGTTAGTTACATCGTAGCTATAGTTTTAGTAGGAAGAGATAGTAGTAGGTAGAGATAGAGGTATATCAGAGGTAGAAATGCTACTAGTGGTGATGGTAGTAGTAGAGATAAAGGTAGAAGTGC